>NW_008751797.1:84907-151205 GCF_000715545.1 Opisthorchis viverrini
AAATGCAAATGCATTACCATTTCTACGGAACAAGTCGCCACATGTTCCAACCCCCAACCTGGAGGGCCAGGAGACTGTGTTCGTCAGACCTCTAACCATTGACCAACCTGGTATGAGAGACTCTGTGAGTGTCGCGGGACACTCTCCAGTATAGCTCAATGGATCGCTGAGGTGCGCAAACCGTCACACCACGGTAAGGTCCAGTCTCTTCGTGACGGATTAAGTTCATCTACCATGGGACAGTACGAGCTACCGGTTGTCTCGTAACATCTTTGGAAAATCTTGTATATCTCCTATGTATGCCACTAAACGTACAGAGCAATTTACGGAGCTCGTTGCAACAGTCACTTTTCAGCCTATTGAATCCGAATTTCACACATAGGTAGTCGATTATCAGCCATTTCGTCCTGTTCCATTTAGCTGTTAACCTTTTTCATACAAGGGGGCGAAATGGCTCAAGTGGTCAGTGCGCGAACTTACTGACCGGAAGGTCCGTGGTTTGAACCTGACCTCTGCCTCTTGACTTCCCCTGTTTAGGCTTGGACAACCTGGCAGTATCCCAGCCCTCATGCTTCCTCGGGTGGCATGACAGCTAGGAACCGGAAGGGTATCACAGCTGAACGGTTTTCATACTAGTCATCATCAATTAGGTGACGACTCCTAGTTACTTATAGGAAGCCTTATACTTTGAAATTTTTCCACCCGGTAGGCGGTAGTTCCCATCTTGGGTGATGAAGGATTGAATTTGGTAGTCTGAAGCGAAGTATTTTTTCGTGTAGTGCATTTTACAGGCATCGTAGGATCATTTGGTATGCTCACAAGGAAGATGCTGTAGCGTGATTCATGTGAATAAAATAATGTATGCTCGAGTTGCGTGGAAATCCGTTCTGCCACTCCCAAAGGTAGCTGTCTTCCGATTTGACAGTTGTCGTCTACAGAAACTACTCTCAGCAGAGACCGCATTTGGTTTGTTTCTCAAAGTCCTTCCGCTCCACAGGTCAGTTTCTGAAACAAATCTTGGCCAGCATTCCTCTCGTAACGAATTAGAAATCCGTTAGCCCTGCTTACCTTACGTGCAACCACTTGTTCCTGAAGGCTATGTCAGTCTCAAAATCCTGGACGGGTACGATAAACCAATCAACTGGGTCATGTATTTTGCGGATGGTTTTATCTGACGTGCACTCACATGTTCGGTACATCTATTAAGCAGAGACAAGACTCGACACCTGCTGCAATGTGTTACGCATTCATCGAGGAACAGTGGTCGCCCTTTTCATGACATTGTGTGTAGCTAGTGTGGTTGGCCTAAATAAGTCACAGGTATTGGGGATTTAATTACAAGTAGCGTGGTAGCACCAAATGCTGTTGGGCGACCTCAACAAAGCCGCTCGTTTGTTATCACCCACCAGTTCAACAACGTCTCGATGGGAAAGTTGCCGACAACTCTTGCGTCGAATCAAGCGAATATAGGACTACGGGGGTGCTCGTTAACGTAACGCTCAATAAGTAGGGAGAACCATCACCGAGAATGTGATTGAACCAGTTTGATATCGTATGATGCCCTCGAGACATATGAAATCGAGATAGCTCTGCGAAGCTACTTACCGGGAGGTCCGTGGTTCGAACCCAACCCTGCCTTTTTTATTGCTGGTGCCTGGGCTTGGGTAACTTTACTCTCGTATTCACGTTAAGTTGCACAACAGCCATACTGCGAATTAGAGCCACAGCTGAATCATTATTTTTGCTTTCTCATGTGTGTGGATTTTTAGCATGGAGGAGGCTTGAGCGCAGGGTACCATAATTGGTCGTGAACTGAAAACACGACGGAAAAGGTCAACTCTGTGTTTTCTAGCTTTTGACCGTATTAAAACGGTCTGGCTGCTAGTCAACGGTTGCAGGAGCTGCATCAGTTGCCCCAGATGATTCCCAATTAGGCTGAAACAACCGTATAGCGCTTCTTGGCTTTTCAACATAGATCGCCTCCACTTACAGAACAAAATCTCAAATGATTGTCACTAAATCTCCTCATACTACCATCGCCTTTCTCTTAGTTGGTGGACACGATCATGGCTAACCCATCATACTTTCAATCACTCAATTTTGGGAAATTCATATGGTTTGATGTAACACTTGATAAACAGTCGCGCTCATTTAGCAGTGTATATACTTTCTATGGTTCAGTTTGACTCTGTGTCCCGTTAAGTGAAGCTTGATGCGCACATGTGAAGTTTGGACGATACTTCGCCCTCACCTTCTTTCGATCATCTTCAGGTTAAAGGTTCCGTCCAATTACCGTCAGCTCCTCGCTGGCTTCAAAAGATATGTGGAGGGCTGTTGTCTCGGTTACTTGTGCGTCCCTATGGGTTCACTCAGGCTCCTGCTAGATCGGGTGTGAAGGACTTGCTGTTGGCTACCGCTTCCCTTGCGCCCGGAGTAATTTCATCCACTTCCTCTGCTGGATGCATAAACTCTCTCGACCCACGACTGCAACCTGCTGTTGCCCAAGCTCTGGCCAGTATATTCACCACCACGCCGTCTTTTCTAATCAAGCCAGCAGAACAATCAGTTGGTGTGGTTCAACTGGATTACAATTCAGCCATTGCGGCCCAGGTCTGTGCTGATAGTCTTAACGCGCCACTTAGTTGTTCTTCACTACAATTAGCTGTTTCCAGTTGGGTCTCTCAGTTGAGTGATTGCATTTTTCTCCGTTTCGCATGAATATCCAATTATCCGCTTCACCCCCGTTTCCTGTCCTTCATCACGTTCAGTCACCAATTGGCCTTTTATTGTTTCTCAGTTCTGGAGTAATACCACAGTACCTCTGTGGTGGGACTCTTCTGACTGCCCATCAACCGTCGGAAAGGCTTCTCATGTCGACTATAACATTTGTGGGTCATACTAGATAAATAGCTGTCTTAGATCAGCAGGTAGGCGAAGTGCTGAGGCTTTGAGCGTTTATGAGCCAATCTGGCAATACATCGGTACTCAATTTACACGAGTTCGTGATTTGTACTGTCAGGTACATTTTCCCAAATTGTCGACAATTTTTTGTTCAACGATATTGTCAAGTTATAGAGAATGATTTGTCCCAATGACAAGCCACTCTGTAAAGTAAACAAGGTAGAACAGTTCAGATTTGCTACAGGGACAGTACAGTTGATAACCTCTTATCACTGCTGTTCAGTGAATGATTACTGCAGTTGCTTAAAGAAAATCCAGGGACTAAAACCAAAGCCTTTGAGTGGGTCACAATCTGGAGCTTCCTGGACAACAGCCTAGACTGTCTACCTTCGGGATTATGCCCCCTTGAACATCGAAACAAATATAGATGACCAGCGGTTTCACATGTAATAATCCAACCCAAATCAGGCCAAGTTGAGCGTGGCCCTGTCCTGCGAAGTTCTATATGCAATAGTGACTAGGACCTCCAGTTGTGCGCTTAAAACGCATGGGACGATTCTTACAAATTCCAGAAGAATGTATATTTGTGTTCCAAGATTGCTTTTCAGCCGGTCATATTTTGCTTTTTGTAGCTCCTATTATCATAACAGTCTGTCACCGTGCCTCTCATTCACCTGTTTTGCCTCATGACTGTGTTTGTACCTCTGTCCTCCATATGAGGTTATTTTACTCTTTAGTCTATGCCGTTTTTCGATGTTTTTCGTATGCGACTTATTATCGCCATCAATGTCTGTGACTTGTCATGTTGGCTTGAGTTTCTTAACCTCACTGTTCCGTATTCTCTGTATGTCTCAGATATTGGAACTATTCGACCTAAAGGAACAAAGGCAATTCAACACTTCCACGGATCAGAATAAAATGTCCGATTCTCTCATTCAGTTTGCCTACTTGGTGGCACTCACTACGGCCCATGAATTTTGCACACGTTATCCCGATCTAGGAAAGCAGCTCTACCTTTCTCCTCTTATTGGCATGCTAAGGCGCTTAGTCATCCGGCCCGACGATGTCTCTACTCCTACTGTTGCCGAGAGTAAGTCCAATACTTTGTCTTTTTGGTAATTAGGGACCAGTGCGTTCACTGTCTACCGACAGTTGCATGTCTTCCAAAGATTCATTACAACAGCAGCTTTCGTTAAGAAAGCTATCAGACCTTGGGTTTGATTGATATACTTCTCACCCAGCTGTATTATGCCCTTCGTTCACTCGATAAAACATCCACAATAGCTGTGAGAAAGATACAGATTGCTGGTGCTTTCCTGTGACGAAACCCTGGCTCGTCGACCTACACCTGAGTACACAAAATTTATGGACAGATTTTCTGGCAGAACTGAGTTTCCAAGACCCTGTGTATTCTCCTTTTTCCGGGCTGTTCGCATGCTGCGTCCCGCTTTTATAAAGGAAATTTCGGTTGTTGGATGTCTTGTTCTGCTTGTTGCACTGCTTAACCTAAATTGTGTGCAACAAAATTTCTAGCTTCGGGCGGTTGTGCAGGCCTTCCGGTTAACTTAGTCCGTTCGAATAGGGATTCGCATTTATTGTGAACCAGAGGTCTCCGAACTTTTTCAGCTTCGCAGGCTCGATGAAAGTATAGGTATGTGTATAGGTGAATGGTCAAACCCCTCCCCAACCCTCTGTTGTGCCCGCTATCTCTCCGAGCTTGTAAAATCTTCTTGTGATATCTCTGGAATCAGTTTTTCACCAGCTTTTTATCTTGCAATTTGTGCACTAGATTTACATCTCATTGAGCTCGAAATGTCGGATTTAGATGAGCTCCGACTGAATCTATCGTCCACCTAATGGGCACCAAGTAGCGCGAAGCCTTCAGTAGTATATCGGTGAATTTCTTATTTATATTAACTCAATATCCTGAATATTATCCCAGCTTATTCACAAGTTTACCTTTTCCATGTACTTTCGTAATCGAGTATCTGATTCGAATATCGTTTTTTCTCCCGCTCGTAACAGTTTGATGAGCAACTTTGCGTGCAATAATTGTACTATTCTGGTTCAAGTAATGCAAAAGATTCTTAAAATTCAAGGACTGGGCTTATCTAACAGGCCTCAAACAGGACAAAACCGTCAAGGGGTTGTCGGCAGATTTCGATTAACTTTAATATAGAGGACACAAAATTGTATACGTGGGTATAGTTGGATCCACGCTCAAACGCTGGGTCACAACATTCACTACATAGTCCAGCCACCGTTTTTGAGTGGTCTCGTCAACCGTCCTTGTAGAAAGTTGATGAAATATATGGCACATGATGGAGTTCACTACCAGAACGACCAGCCCCCTAACGGAAGAGGTTTCCAAAACTTTTCTTCGCCACAACCCCCGACCTGCCTTTTTCGCTAACCTCTACACACCGAATCCCATTTCAATTAAGCCAACTGAACCCTGAGGCGGTTTTTGTGCAGCACATTCAGTTGAAGAATACCATAAACGAGAGATTCAGTTGAATTTCCCGTGAAAACCAAATTGATTTGCAAATGAATGCATTTGTCGATACTGCTCACTACCGTTCATGAAACTTGTCCACTCTGGTATGGTTGGTTGTCTGAGTCAGCAATTGATTTTCCTCTTTTCTAGCATGTGACAAATTGATTGCAAATGAATGCATTTGTCGATACTGCTCACTACCGTTCATGAAACTTGTCCACTCTGGTATGGTTGGTTGTCTGAGTCAGCAATTGATTTTCCTCTTTTCTAGCATGTGATCGATGCCACCACACGAAACGGTGTATCACTTACTAAAACCCTGTTTGTGGCGCTGTGAAACGAGAAGCAATAATTAAAAATCCAGAATTTACATATTTCGCTTCACAAGACAGTTAAACGCCGTACTTTCTCAAAACGGACGTATCATTGTCTAGTCGTATCTCTTTCCATAAAGAACACCTTTTGTCGTTGAACAATTCGACACTCGCTGTCCACTGTCATTTTTCGTTGTCATAACCGTGCTGTATTTTTTGGTTCTAAGGCAAAACAAACCCTTATTGATGGCTTGACAAGAGTGGTATTTTTTCCAGGTATAACTTTTATCCTGTTTGGCCTCACGGGATGGGTGTTGTCCCCAGATTCTACCAAGTATTTTTCCCATCGTACTCGAGCACAATTTGCACATGGATCGCATTGACGGCTCATATCCACGCCGAAAGAGAGATTCAAACGAGCGTTGATTGGATCTCTTGTTAATGAGTGGCAATCGCACGTTTAGCTCACTTACTGTAAGGTGATGGATACATGAATATTGTCTGAGCACTTTATGCTTCATTCATCCCACCTGGCCTACCACATAACCATGCTCAACGAAATACTGTTGAAGCCCCCTAATTTTCCTCAATTGTCTTTTTGTCGGTACTCCTCAGATGTCCATCGAAGCCTGAGTTCACATTTATTTTTTCGATTGAGCAAACCTGACCTATGATTCAAAACACTCCTTGAGGGTTCATCTTCGTATCAGATGGTCATTTATACAAACTGCATTTTTGGTGCACTATCGGTATTTCCTTTGTGCAAGGGTTTCTCAGTTGGTTCCACGTTTGTAATCGGTTATGTTCTGTGGGACGTGTCCTATTCATGCTTCGGTAGCTGCTGAGGGTTAGATCTGATGTGCCGACCGTAGTTTAAGGATAACCTTTTTCGGCTATTCTTTCTTCTCCGAGCATTTTCGACGGTGAAAATCTCACTGTGATGCTGAACTTATCTTTTTACTCAGTTATTCTCAGTGTGTCACTCGTAATCAACCCACTTGGTTCATGGGCCGTTTTTAGGTGTGTTTTCGTCCATATCACATGTACCTGAACCCACTTCTGTTAATCCATGGTTTTTCGTATTTTTCTCTTGTAGCTTCTACTGTCCCGGACTTAACCGATGAATGTGAACTGGTCACAGCTGCTGAGCTGAGAAAGATACTTGATGTCCTGAGAGATGTAAGCCATAGTTTTTTTATTGGTTCGTATCAAATACCCGGGACGTTTGATTAAACTCTGATTATGTATGCTGGTTCAAGTTTGCCAATTTGACAGCATTACCCGGTTAAGTTTGGTGATGCGAGTTTGAGGATCCCCGGACACCATTGCCAGTTTGGTAACCTTTGGATCAAGTGAACTGTGTTGGGGAAAATAGAGATGGTCAACATTCGACTGAAGTGTTCACCAAATCAACCGTTTTTTGCTTACTAAGGTCGAACCAACTCATCATCTTATTTGTCCGTTACTGATTGTGATTGTCCGGGTGCGGTGTCTTTGTTCGGTCAGTGTTGACGGTAGACGCTCTGGTTTATCCCTTGTTCTAGCTCATACATAGATGTGCACAGTTGCCTGATGTACGTCACTCAAGGGCGTACTTATTCTTGTCTCTGGTAAGGATTGTTCGGGTAATCCCGACATACGTGAAACCCATTGGCTTCGCATATCAGAAGACCTGGTTTCAGATCACGATACGGTCGGTGAGGGGCATGCAAATGTCGAAGCTAGAAAATTAACCATAGTTATTTTCCCGTTTGGGATACTCGAGGAGACGTAGATACATTCACGCAGTTTTCATAAATTGCTTTTTCGCTTCTTTACGGACAACCGACCACCTTTTACTTGGTTTACGTCCGAGCAAGCCCTTATGATGATCCTTATAAGCAGTAGAAGATGAATTCTTTCCAGGAAACCTTTCCTAGTTTCGCTGTTTGTAACTGGACAGATCTCCATGAAAATGAACATGTATTTGATCCTACCTTAATAGATCGTCGGTAAACTTTCTTATGCGCCGACAATACTCACGTTTCTTTCTGGTAAGGTATTAGTTTATACCGGACTCACATGTACGAAAGTGACCTGATATACTTCACCGATATATGTTTTGTTTTGTGTGTGACTGCTGTACTTTTTCGTCACTATTTTTTTCTTGAGGGCTGCATCCTTTTACGAGGAGGTAGATTCGGTACACTCCATATTGTACCCCTCCACACCGTACCCGTGCACAATAAATATTGTCCCCATTTGGAAAGGTCATTCGAGGGGACCGATCAATGGAGCTCTTTTCTGAGAGGTGGTTTACTCTTGCTTCAAGGGACTAGGCTTATCTCAGCCGAAAACTGGTCGGCGTCTACTTTCCAATTAGCCTGTATTCTCTATATGAAACCAACAACGTGGCTTTCACGACTGGTCTACCACATAACGTCGTCCAGTTATCCGACGTGATTCGAATTCAGTTAACCGAATGCATCAGATGTTTCCAAGCGACACCGGATGCTATCTTTGTGGTTTCGAAAAGTGGACATGTTTGGACTTTTTTGTATACAGACTGTCTTCCACAAAGTGAAACAATGTCTTACTCACAGTCCAGTCAGGTGCATTCACTTCCCTGTGTGGATCGTCTTCAGCTCCCAATTTGGTCCTATTCCCTAATTCCTTTGCAACTATTTTTTAAAGAAAATTCCGATCTTCTGAACCGGGTTTACCATCCCAAAATCACAGGTTTTCCCAGCGGTAAATCCACCAAACGTTTAATCGCACTGTCAGTGATTTTCCCTATTATTTGCATTACACTTAATAGTTCTGTGTTGTACCTCATCGCCAAGGTTCTTGGTCAAAGTCTCCTAGTTTCCTTGTTATTCGTTTGGCATTTCACGTGATTTTACTTTTCACCTCATTAGGAACTAAACTGAGTCGCGTGTGGTCTATAGATTGATGTGATTAGGTTGTTGTAACCTGGAATTTGGAGATTCTTTTTTTCGGACATGTATCATTCGTTTCTTTTCCATTCTGGTGTCGTGGCGTCACTCGAACTTCATATGTTTCGAACCTAAAAAATAAGCTATGAATTCGTAAAACTCATTCATTGTAGGCTTGACCCACCTTGCAGGTTTTCAACATGGTGGGCTTTGATTAACTCCAAGTGGACTTTTTTTGGGCACACTAGCACATTGGTATCTGTTATGCTAATGACGTCAGTTCGTTTCAACTCCAAGCCTGGACAGTGGACCCTCAGTATTTATACGCAGCTACACGATCGCATTTGTTGCAGCGTTGCTTTTACAGCTGTCAATCTTTTCCTTGACGGTTGATCTTATCGGAATCCTGCTCATGATCACTTTCTCAACTGCTATAACCCTTCGCATGAAATGGTTTCGTTTCCTATTCTAAAGTAGAAAACCCACTACACTACTCATAAGGTTGATGAAAATCCTTCAAAAGCCCACTTCCATTTTCACCTTCTTAAGCCTCATCAGGTAGGCACAGTCTCCGAGTTTCCGTTGACCTTACGTTTTACTTGAACCCGATTAGCTTGAAAACATCATAAACGAGAGATTCAGCTGGGTTCCAGATGAGTCTCTCGTAAAACCAAATTGGCTTGAAAATCAGTGTATTTCGCTAGAAAACCTAATCTTTTGTGAATACACTGCATGATTCACTAATGAGTTGTACCAAATCTGTCTAGATCTCTAGTTGTGCAGCACGTTTTCACAACATAATTCGCAAACCACGCCCAGAGTGAAATACAACTATTCCGTTTCAGTGGTGGCTAAAGTTCTTGGTGAGACGGAATTCGTCGAAAACCTAGTTGTCGACATCCTGCAAACCTGGTTCAGCAGGTCACACTTGTTGCCTTAGACGCATCTGATAAACAATCTTCATTTACCGCATGTTTAAATCTGTTAACTCAGTCAGCATGCGAAACATGACAAAAATGAAGGGCCCTCCTAGATAGTCTGCATGAGGTACAGTACTTCCCTTTATAATGCCTTTCCGTGTAACGACTCCAACCAGAAACTGCACTGAGCTGTCAATATTAATCTTTGCATCTTTTAGTCAGATTGCAGCGGTTGTATTGGCTCGTAAGAATTCGAGGACGCGTTAGAGTAGATAAGGTCCGTAGATTAGATTTTACTCTGGTAGTAGAGTAAATCGGTAGCCCAAACCTCGACTGTGCACCAGGAGGTCGTCATCAAAAGAAGTGCCGTGCTTATCTACTTATTCATCAGTTGCAACTGGTTTTTATTCCTCTATCCTTACCTGTCTGTCAGAAACGTTGTTTTTAAATTGACTTGCCTAACGTGATCACATTCCTTCCCTCCTTGTCTTCATCACTTTGTCAGATGTTGCCAATTTTGTATGCCCGTTTACGTAGTGTTAATACCCGAGCAATCACTCAATGAAATGGCCTGCTAACCGTTTTCGGTAACTGCCGCACAACTGTTTGAACAGAACGGTATGAACAATTAGTTTTAAAGTGCCCATAGCGTGTGGGATATTCGCACCAAGTTGCTTCATACTCATCTCAACTCAGGCACTTTTGATGGTAGAATCCTTATGAGGCTTCCCAGCGGACACAGGATTAGGAAGCTAGTGTCTGTAAGCAATTCAAAATCATGCACCGACTCGCTGTATACTCCTCCTCGAATGCAGTAGAAATCGGGGTAGGGATTATCTCTGAATGGTTTTAAATATAGGCTGACAGTCTTAATCATGCCCATGTTATACGCATCACGAAAAGACATGGCTAGTACGGCCCCTTCGAAATCGTGGAGACGTGCCGAACACATTTGTAAGTTGCTGATTAAGGATTCCTGAGTGCATCGTTTTGTATGTAACACCCTTGTCATTGAAAGTACGCTGTGAACTAATAGAATTTACGTACTACCTATTCTCTTTGTTATCCCTGATAGCTTCTTGCCGTTCCAACGCCCTCCCAGACTGTACTCCTCGAAGCGCTTGAGCTATCCCAACCGTTATTTTGTCTACTTGTGCAAATCAAAGCAGATTCCGACGACGTTGACACAAATCCCGAGTTCTCGTTCCAATCCTCTCAGAGCACCAATCAAACTAGTTCCCTCAAGTACGTTTCAAGCATACTTCACTTTCGGCATACCTGTGTAACTTCTATATTCATAAATTTTCTCCAGCACGATTCCACTAATTTGGTCTGAGGTCATCTTTCCACAAGTCTTTGGTGAAATAAAGAATACGGAAATTCGGCACATGGATCTTCATCAACTGCGATAATTAGATTACGTCTTGAGAATGCGGTGGTAATGACGTATACGATCTTTTATACCAGGTTTTCACTAGGTAAAGTTATTTAGGTCACTCACCAAGATTGATGAATAATGTGGGCAAACTGATAGCCAGGTTGCCCTCAATTGGCTCATTTTGACTCTTCATGAAGCACGAAAGTTAGTGACGAGAAAATGGCGTGCGACTGTGCTAACTGGTGTTGTTCTTTTCTCTGTCATCATGAACTCTAACATCTCTAATTAGTGGTTGTTTTTCCATATCCAGACGTTTGAAATCGCATACCGTCTGCTTGTTTGGCACGATAGTCTCTTTGAGCTCAATATTCCAACATTCAATAATTGCAATTCAACGCGAGTCGTGTTCCTTATGAATGTTTGTGTGCGTTAGACTGCAGTGAATGCCGTTACTTCCTCCTTCTTCTCGGCTTATTTTGACTGCTGATGTGCGCGTCTGGAATTCGAACTAATTCAACGCGATCGTGTTCCTTATGAATGTTTGTGTGCGTTAGACTGCAGTGAATGCCGTTACTTCCTCCTTCTTCTCGGCTTATTTTGACTGCTGATGTGCGCGTCTGGAATTCGAACTAATTCCTGATTTTCTGTGGACACAGGCCACGTTAACTGCATCCTATCTTCTAAATTCATGTTATGCTTTTGTTTCTCGTAATTTGCGATTTTCGGAAACCACCTAATTTACTCATTCTCTCTAAACAAAAGGAGTGTATTCCGGGTGGCTTATAGGAATCTATTCATATTTTGCGCCTACGAAGGCGTGCTACGCTGTTATTCCACTCAAGTAGACTTACCTTTGACCAAAAGACTTGGTGCGTTCACACTGAGTTTGGTGAGAAGCCCTTGCCTACTTTCCATCGATCTAAGACTATTCATGGTATCTAACATTAGGAAGAATGATACACGTCATGTCGTTAATGTGCACACGTAGCCCACACATAACAAGAACTACTATTTCGTCTCCTGACTTGTTTATGGCTTTATACAGGCTGATTCAATGACCTGGCATTGCTGGTCATATCTGTAAAATATTATGTGGAATGTTACATATTAGCACTAACCACGCGCTTTTGTTTTGCAAATCCAGAGCGTCTATTCACAATATTCATCACGGGTTGTCCGATTTTGCGTTTCAACTTGCTCCCCAGGAAAACATCTCACTGGCAGCGATTACTCGTTTCCCCTATAATTGCCTGATATTTGTAGGTGTGAGGCAACAGCAGTGTGCGCTCTACGGTGCTCGCATCCCACTCGGTTTTATATCCCGCTTTCGACATCACACCAGAGCAGCAGTTTGCCTTACGTTATCGCACTGGGATGTGGGCGATGCGCGTTATCTGCCAGCCAGGCTTTCGCAGTAATGATTTATTTCGTTGGTCTCCACCTCACCATTGCATATATTCCATCACTTCCGGCTAGGAAGCGTTACGTTTTCAAATGTATCCGATCGATTCCAGGGACAGTAGTTTCAGCGATCTTAGCAATAACATTCCCTAATTCCCTCATCCTAGATATTCTATTGCACGTCTGTTCGGCGAATCTCCACCAGCTGTCTCACACAGCGCAGTAGTCCACAGAACCCCTGCTTCTGTCACCTACTAAACACTTATTTCAGCTTAGTTCGGCCTGATTAAGCAGATTAAACTGGCGATGTCATAACATTTTCTGCGTCAATATGGTGCATGAACACACAAACTAGTACGCACAACCAAGTGTTCAAGTGGTGTACCAAACTATTGGGAAAAAAGTGCACACAAAGATTCGGGACAAGCAAAAGTGCTACTAAGTAATTGTAGCGCAAACTAGCGATAATAATCTGTCACTATCCTTTTGCATGATGCTTGTATAACAGAATAAAATGGATTGGGATATGATAAAGTGGAATAGAATGGGGAAAGTAGAACAGGACTGAAAATTACGGAAATAGATGGAGTAGAATAGAGAAAAAGCTAGTAATCGAAACTAGACGACGTCTCCTGCCAAATCTTAGCTACCACTAATACTCGGGAGGATCATATTGGAAAATGACGAAAGCTTATCACAAGTCGAATCTCTCATCCCAGGTTGTCTGTCGGTTAGCCGATGTTTAGTTTTGTTGTAGGGATCACACCTGTAAATGTCGATAAAATTCAGGATTCTGTTCGCACCGTCTATCATCCATTGGTTCATTTTGTCATGTCCTCCTTATCGGACCTTGATGTTAACCCGATTCTCGTATTTCGTCCGGGTAACTCGGCAGCTCACGACAATTAATCTCATTTTAACCACATTTTTATTAGCGGTGAAAGCTGGAAGCAGTACTCTATCGATCCACTGCAAGCCATGTTGTCACTAGACTACTCTGTTGCGAGATCAGTCACCCTGTAACAACTGAGAACACAAAAACCACCTCATCGTGAACTTAGTCGTGTCAAAGTTTGTAAGATATGTTCTGGTCTGCGAAACCCGCGATGACACAATCTAACTTGCGAATTACATTGCAAGTCCAGTCCACAGCCGAATGGGTTTCTAAAAACCATCAACTAGGAAAACAGAAAACGGAAAGCTATCAAAAATATGAATTAAAAAGTCTAGAAACTCTTGCTGAAATACACTCATCCGTTTTCGTGTTTCCTCTTCACCCTTGAACTTGCTTCACGCTTGACTTGGTGTTTTTTAAAGCACATAGGACTGTCTGCGGGCGGATGATTGATGCAGATAGTGAACCGATCTTTTTCTAGACATGTATAATCGTGAGTTGCCAGATTCTTAAATACCATCTAAAAGTAGATGCACGTGCAAGTCACCACCATCTTACCATTGCAAAGTTGAATCATTCATTTTCATCGAGACGTTTTACGGATAGACAATCCAGAACAATAGCTGTACTCTTTGTGTCTTCTTTGATGCTACCATTCGGGCTGTTTTTTTATACTCAAGGACCGTGCGTCATGACGGCGTACACTACTCACATGCTTACGCCAAAAGGTCTCTCCGCTTGGACATGATGCGCAGACGACTGCACTCACATGCTGTCAGTCTAATGGATCTAAAATAAGTTCGCACACCAGTCTGGTCAGCGTGGAATGGTGCGTTCTCGATATGCGTCAGTGTCTGAATTTGGCTATATCTCCATGTGCCCAATAAATCCTAAAGTCACATAACTCTTGAGAAGCAGGCAAATGCGGTAACATTTCCAAGTTGTCCGAGTGAAGCAGGTCTTAACCGGCTCGTGATGAAACAATCGGGCGATGAATTAGGCTAGTGATAAATTTGCTTGCGTCAAATTGATGGTAAGTCCATTCTGAGCGCTTGCACCCATCTGAACCATGCGGCATCCAAGTACTGCTGTATTGCGCGGTGGAAAACCTCTGGAATTGCTATTTACATCGCTTGATGTGTACCGTAATACGAGTCACTTCACAGATTCGTGTAGAAATATGCTGTGGGTTCATGAGTAACAGTCACATGTCCTGCATCTTCCTAGTCAGGTAGACGAAGGTCTTAAAAGACGTTTAAAGTACAAAGACACGCATACAACACTTTACCTCTCTGCTACTGTTCATGTCCGCGTCCGGTATAATGATGTTCCGTGGCTCGAAAATAACGAAACCACCAGTCTCGTAGAAGGCTTCATAAGCAGTGACTATTGCTGCTGCTGCCTGTTGCTTGCAGTTCAGCTAATAACTGGTTATACGCTCAGGGAGACGCACTAGTGCAACAGACCAAAGGGCTGCAGGCTGAAATAGATCACTGAAAGTGCCAAAATGTTGGCGTGTTGGATAGCTTAATAATGACTCGCAGAATTATTAGGGTTTCAGCCTCAGAAAAAAACTATCTGGATAGTCTACTGGAGATCTTGGGAACGGGACAGAAGTATTCCTGACCGAATCGGATTGGTTTTAGAGGTCAAACAGGCCATAATCTTTGGTGGAACTTTCTGGCTGATATCCTCAATTTACTTTCAATCACTGAAGCCTCTTTACTTTTTGTGAAGATGATCAAGTTGTGTTTTTGCGCTCTAGGTCATTGCTCCTAGGAATCCTTTCGCGTTTGCTGTCGTGTGTCACAGAATCTCGATCGGGTCACCTGAACATCATTCGGCAGTGGCTTGAACTACCCCCAACAACGCTATCGTTTGTTACTCAATCAAACAGTACGACAGATACGCTGGAAAATCGTCCTCTCACCATATGCCCCGTGCATCCTCGACTGAAATTCCGGCCACCACAACTAGTACGCGTCATGGATGACGAACAAAATTTGGACCGATCAGACTATCGTGCGGTTCTGACAAGAGAAGGTGTGCCAATAACCCATCAACCGGAAATGCTCACGCCTTTGGTGTCAGTAATTATTGATATGTTACAATTTGTCAATCCACGGCAAGCGAAACCTAATGAATCGAATGGACGAAGCGTCCCACATTCTCAGATAATTACTGCGTGCGCCACTGATGGAGATGTGGCAAAGCGCGAGCTACCCACGATTTCGGCAGACTTATTCATCAGCCTGATCGCTGTAAGTGTGCGAACGACAATCTGGATGCTTATTTGAGTGATACGCTGGTTTGTCGTTATTCCATTTGCATATAAAGCCTTGGACTGGCTGTTCAGTGCTGTCCAAGTTATTATTCATGGGTTTCACAGCACGTTCCCCTACCTGCTGGTTTTGCTCTTGTTTATTTGCATGAAAGATTTTTTGGATCCGCGCCATGATTTTTAGCAACACAAACAATGCAGTTTTTCGTTTCCTAGGGTGGAAATCTCACCATCACCATTTGGCGAGATGCTGTGTTACGCTGAATCGCTTATTTACACAAATGCAGAGCTAGTGTGTGACGTAGTAGGGGACAGTTTCGTGTTTACTATCGACGCGGTTGTTTCGGTCTGATGAAGCAACAAGGCAGTGCAGTGGAATAGCATTCCGTTCCCACTTTACAATGCGCTGTTATCTTGACAATTAAATGAGTTATCCCAGGATTCAGGATGCGAACTACTACTTGACAGTATTTAATTCGTTTCTCAAGATAGGAAACATTTTTAAACCAATGGGAAACAGCATGTCAACATGGCTTCTCAATTTGTTTTTTTGTGAATGATGGTTCCATATACTCCGAGAGCGGTGGGGATAAAAGTATGTACCTACTGGTTTTGAGGTCATTTTAATTCGTAGGCCTGCATCCATGTTTCATCTTTTGCCACTTATGTTCCTTACCTTTCAGTACCCGAATGCCTGCCAAATGGTACTTAATATCCGGTCCAATTTATGTACAGGATAAAAAAGGTTTACAATATTTGGCAACTGAATAAGCCCTACCTTAAATCGTGATTTTTGCAGTGGCGAAGGGTCCATTGTTGTAAAGCAGGTTTTAATCGGCGCAGTTAGATGATAAGAGATGCTAATGACAGTTTGGCCTAAGCTACGGTGCTGAATATTTCTGAAACGATGAATGAAAACTCCAGTTCTTCTCAGTCAAAATAAACAGTGGAAAAACAATGTTTTTGGAAAAGGGACCCAACAGATCGATTTCTCCCACCAAAGGTTGATGACGGTGCTGCTGTTGCGCACATATTTTATTCATTGTTGAATTTCGGTGCATAATTTCTTGGTATATAAAGGTTTTAATGCGAGAATTATCAGTGATTCCGGTTGTATAGTCCCACTATTTGAAGACTTTGCTGTCCTTGGCTTTTGCAAAGTCTAGGAGTACATTACATTACATAATGCGCTCATTAACAAATTAATTTGGTTTTTAACGGGAGACTCAAGTGAATCTCAGTTGAAGTATTTTCCAGTTGAATGCGCTGCGCAAACGCCGCTTCACGTTCCATTTATGATGATATTCGAGATATCACAGTATATTTCCCTCAACAAACACTACTTGTAAGTTTGTCAAATGGTTTTCAGCATCCTTTTGAATAGTACATCACCAGAGCATGCCTCAGTTGGTTGCTATATAGCATCAATTCGCTGGATCTACCGTTTTTACCGGACGCTCAACGCATTCTCCTAAAACAGTTCTTTCGAGGACTCTTGGATTTGTCGTTATGGCGCTAGTAGTCAAGGCCTCTCAGTGGAGGCAGCCATCTGAGATGGTATTGGTTCATCAAGGTCATTCACTTATTGATCAAAAGGACCAGAAGAGAGCAGACAACGGGTTGTGTGCAGCGAGCGAACAAGTTGTTTAGTCTTCCACTTCCATTCTCACTGCTCAGGAATGTCGTGGCAGCTATCGGGATTGCTGAACGTTAGAAATTGGGTAAATGGAGGAAGGTGACACAACCCTTATTGTGTCGTAATTTTGTCAGCTGCTCTATTTCAGCCGTTTTCTGAAGTCGGTAAAATTGCATTGAGGTATGTAATTAGACTTTACCATCCTACTCCTGATTCATGTTCACTGAATGTGCTCGGAGTTGGACTGTATTGGTTCACCCCACAAATCCGTTCATGCGTGCTCACTTATCTTCGCTGTTTTGGGTCAAGGCCTTGGTGAAGTGGTATAATCTCATATAGCTGTTCTCCCCGGATGACCATCTTCCTTCAGGTTACATGGCATTCTCCTGTTTTTTTCGCAGCTGAACACTGATTTGATTGAAAGTGGTCGTCCATTGGTGCCAAAGTGGTTAATTTGGGAAGATGAACCGGTTTTCCTAATAGTCGACTTAGTTTTACCGATGGGTGTAATATCCTCACTAGTCCACTAGTGAACTTGATCTCCTACTTTTAGTGCAAGCTCACACAGTGCAGTATTTTGGCAGAGTGATATGGTTCTACCTGTTACGTTTACTGGACCGAATCCAATCCATCGAATAACCTTGTTCCATGGATATTTTGAAGTTCACTTTCACCTACGCATCGACCATCCTCAATGTAAATGCAAACTCAGCTCATCCTAGTCATCAACAGTAATCGGTTCATCCATGATACGTCGGGCCCAGCTACTACAGTAGTATCGGCGGATTAAAACTGAGTACACTTCCCGAATGTTGCAAATGGTGTCTACGCTCACTGGACAGACACGCTATCACTTAGGGAACATGTGTGCGGATGACTAATATTACTCAGAGAGGCACTGTAATATTGGAAGTGCGCCGCGTACCTTTTTGTAGCACTTGAGTCACCACAGTCATCCGTTGTTTGCGGCTGTCATCCAGTAATCATGCGGTTAATGTGGATCCACATAATGGAGACACAGGTGGCAATTTTCGTGTTTTCATTAGCTTAAGAGTCCAGATTTTGCATACGTGTGAGACGAAGTCGGTAACTCATTTATGAGAAATTCGTCCGTTCAAACTCTTATGAGCCTCCCCTTTCCCTAAAATCCATCTCAAAACCGTACTTGATACTCCCATCCTGTTGTGTACCAAGAACACCCAGTGAATCACGTCCATGTGACCCATGCTTCCCAGTCGTTGATCTTCTCTGGCGCAGCCTGTGTATTAATGAGCCTTCTGATAAAGACGGAGGTACCTCACTCTTCTCTGGCCGCACTGGTACATCCCATGTACATCTAACGCTTTTGATAGCAGGATACCCGCTTAGTAGTATTTTTGGGATAAATCTTGGTTATAAGTGAGCATGCAATTTCGGAAGCTGGTCACACTACCTAGTCACATAACTTGATTGATTATTTCACAGTGTGAGACCTGGTTCTCATTCAATCCTAATGACCCACAGCGTTACTTTTTTCGAAAAGTTGTGCGGAAATCATATGAACAACAAAAATTGAGACGCTTTCCGTTGAATGAAAGTTTCGGATTTCGAATGAACCAACATGCAGCGCTAGTAAGGTCAGCCGCCTCTTCTCAGCTTAGTGTCTTAAGTTTCTAGTGAATGCACCCGATTCCAGATAGTCACCAAATGCGTTTGTAGTTTCGAGATTCAGTGTACACACATGTGAAAATAGTACCCAGCTTGCTTAAGAGCTCCAGGTACTAGTTCCAAAACCAGGTTAGTTAGAAATAGGGACTTTCGTTCCCAAATTCGATGCCATGCGTAACCTGGGAAAAGGCGACGTTAGCCCAGTGAGTTGTGTTCCTGACATCCGATCACATACACTGAATTGGTCTTCGCACGGCACTAAAAGCATCATTACAGGAGCTTTGGCAAGGGATTGCTCGTGTGTGAAATGCTATTAAGGTCCTTTCCCCCTGATTTTCTCAGCTTTTTCATCTCCGGACATTAACTATTTAACGCGTTCAAGGGACCACCCACTCTATTTTGATCGGGTACATAGTAAACTTCAAAGACATTTTTCATGCCAATCCATTCATCCAATTGATACCGTTTTCTGGTCCGTCTTCTCCATCATGGTTGGCAGTCACTGCTGAGTTACGCTCTAAACAAAAGTTCCTGAGCCAACTACAAGTTGATATGTTATTCACCGTTGGTGAATAAAAAAGGCATTCTAGCCTACAGGGACGCTGAAATATGTGGCTGATGCATTGCAGCAGTATTCGCATGACTGAAAACGCTATTAGAAAATTTTTCATCTAGTTCCTTTGGAACATCTTCTCAAGTAAGGCAGGGGTACACTTTGAAGTCGGTCTGGAAAGCCTTAATGGAGTATGACGTACAAACAGGTAGTGAATACTTGTTCTATAAAAAGTCGTTCAGTTTAGGTTTGATCGTCTGACATGTTCAGCAAGTTATCCCAAGTATCTCCGCGTTTAAAGTAAACAACTAGCTACGATGCACGCGCAGTACAAGGTTAAGTGAGCGATAGGTTGTATCTCATGTGATAACGAATGGATGGATAACGTTTAATGATGAGAAATAATGTAGTTCTGGTTGTCCAAATGGTTTGGTTCTGCATCGACATTTAGTAAGTTAATAGTGTTGGTTGCCGCTTTTGTAAATTCTGGTGTCTCAGGGCGAAAACTTTTTCTTACACACAATCTAATTTGTTCAGAAAGTGAGTATCGAATAAGAGTGCGGTCGCATTTTGAAAACCTCAGCATATTAAGTCTTTTTTCTCACTAGGTGCGCGTACATATCAATTCAAGTCGAAAATTCAGTGGGGAAGGTGGATGGTTTCAGCAGCGTTTCGCATCTTCTGTTGTCTACAAAGACTTGAGAGCGAGAGAGAGAGAGAGTACAGCCCATAAGTTTTTTATGGTCTGTTGGGGTGTCCTTAGCAGGAACGGGAGGAATTCGGGTGTCATAGAGGCGGCTTATGGGAGCCACAGCTAATCAAATAGTGATTTGGGTTAAAACGCTCCCGCACTCGTAGTCAGGTGGCACGAGAGAAGGTACAGACTTTTCTGTATCTTGATTACACGTAAATAAAGTGCCGTCACTGAAAAAAAACCCTTTTGCAAGATCAAGGACCATACTACTTGTATGCGCTGGTGAGAAAAGTTGGATTCAGTGAAGAGAAAAATCTTGATCTGGACGGTTCGGAAGAGGGTATATGTATATGCGTTTTTTCTCCTGCTCCCTCTCCGTCTGGCCATAAACATTCTTTCTTTGCATGATTGTTAGAAATGAGGTAATTCAAATAAATAGTCTGTTTTTTGTGAAGGACCTGTAGCGAAGCTTCTTTCTATAAAAAAAGTATCAGAAATGAGACGAAACTGCGGGGGTGTTAGTTTGGGTTCATGCAGCTTGAATCCCACTACCAGGCACTATTGCTACACAGTTTGTTTATGTTAACTGATGTGGCAGATAAACATGCCACAGAAATCTCCATCTTTAACTATCTAAGCCCCGGTCGTCAAACACGGGTAGCTGCAGTCTGGAATACCCATGAACCCGCCCCGCACTCTCCTAAGAGTCAGTCACAGTAATCCAAGTACCAAGTAAAATAATACTCGCGTTAAGAAAATATTCTCCAGTTTTCCTTAGTTCCCGTGAAGTCTGGACTTAATCAAATCAGCATTTGATAAGGGTCTACGGTCAATTTTCTTTTAGTACTAGAACACAGTGAGACCTATCCGAAACCTATGAGACTGTAATATTGGTTGTATTTTCCACCAGTTAGCGTTTATACGATGTAAATCAGTGTAATGTTGTGCATTTCGGTGAACACATCCCAAATTTGTCACATATTGTTTATTTGTCTCCGTGGTGTTGATTTATATATTTCAGTAGAAAAATCATTCCGTTTCATTATTGCCCCGTCTATTTCTAACTTGCGTTTCCTCCAGTGATGTGCACAGTTGGGATGGTCGCTAAATGTAACTCAGAGAATCGAGTTGTTGTAATATCCCCCTTTCTAATATCTTTTTTTTCGCAGGATCTGAATGATAACTTGAGGCCTCTTATCCAACGACCTTCACCAGAGGTAGGTATTCTACCATTTAATGAAGTCGGAGATATATCGGTCGAGAAGAGCGCAAAAACAGGCATCCTTTCTTCGCTTCTGGCTGCTGCAATGCTGGATTGTCTTGGGGATCAAATATGGCCCGACGAGCCGGAGCAAGTTGTAAATCTACTCGAGGTTGGTTGCATTATAGACCGTATGCTAAATAGGTTGCGACTTTTGGGCTTGTCTGTCATCCCGTCCTCCCATCTGATCCCCAAAACCATTCTCGTTAGTCCACAGCTTACTCTGGTAGTTTGAGGACTCCCAATCGACTGTTGATATGGACTTTTTCCAGTGGCTGCTGGAAGTCTAGCTGTCTAGTTGATAGGAGACTGCCAATGCTCTCAAACCAACACAAGTAGTCAACTACCATCTGATTCTGGAGAGCATAACCACCTATACAGGATTCGGGCTACTTTCTTACAGATGGTGGTCCGACTGGAACCATTTGCGTAGTGCTAGTTTCAACACTTAAGTTGCAGTCATGTTCCGAGTCAGAAGAGTTTGACGTTCAGTAGATATCCCTACCAGCGTAAACTCCTGAAATTGTTTTCGTGGTTTTATCGATAATGGGTGATACATCTTTTCAGTGACATTCTCTGGTTTGACAACCTTCGTTGTATTCCTCTGATAGCGTCGAACGTAAGCTAAATGGTCTTTGGGTTTAACCCGTTTCAGACGAATAAGAACATGGCAAAGGACTTCATAAATAGTGGACACTTACGGAGCAAACTGTTATCTGTTCACATCTACCAGTTCGCCGACGAACACAACAATTGTTTGTTTGGATCGGGTTCTTTGGAGTGAACTGAACATGTACGTTAGCCCCAAAAAATAGTACGTTTCTGTAACCTCAGTTGGATGTCCCCATTTCGGGAGAATCCTCTCATATATACGTTAATTAATGAACGTACATGGGTTTACTAGAAGTTTCGTAGTATACACACCGTACACTCAAGAATGTGTATGACACCACTCACGACGACCTCCTCAGGCATTCATGTTATGGGATTTGGTTCTCCCGAGGGAGTTCGATCTTTACATGCCACACAGATCAAAGAGGTTAGATATGTAAACGTATTTTAGTGAGTAGATTGTTTCCGGTTGGTGATTTGTTTTTAAGAATAAATTTTACCTTATGTGAACCGTCATAATGGACAGGAAGAGGAAAATTAAGCACCCACACCTTTTGTCGTACAGCCGTAGCCGTTCACATCACGTATGTTGTGAAAATGCCAAAAGTAAAAGGGACGACGGTCAGTGCTAGACTCCACGACAATCCTAAAGTAACTATACTCTTGCCATTTAGATAGTATGGATATAATTCGATAGGACGAATGTTCGCACAATCCGGTACCACTCATATCTTGTGATGTGCCGATAAGAACCGTGCTAATGGCACTCAGATCCTTTGTCGTCGTTTTTGTCAAACCTCGCCTATTTACGTTTGTTTGTAGCATCATAAACTTCATGCGGTGAACGGTTGTTTCCAGTAGACAAGGGTTCAACATACATGGCATATAACCTAGTCACTGCAGCTTATATTACTGAGTACACTCAACCATGGAGATGTCTCATTCACGATATCCTCTAACGTATGAACCACTGTTTCGTTTCTCACCCACATATCAAGCCACTTGGATGCCCTAGATCTCCATAGCTGATGAAGGCTCTTGTAAAGGATACTTGCGTTTTTCCAGTAGCTTGTGACTTTGTACGGGCTAGGTGTTATGATTTTTGAGGTTGTTTCTCAAGGTATTGTAAGGTTGTTGAGGTTCCGGATATGTATGTTTTAGTTTAGTTCTTGCAACCTGTGGTGAAACGGCTGAGGGTAACGTGACTACGCGTTTGCTGAACCTAATGGGTTTCGGACACATCCATTTTTTGTGCCTTTGAATTCTGAGTAATCCTTCAACCTACCAGTCAAGTTATGTTAGGTGTATGTTTCCCATCTATTGATCTCTGCATCATATCTACCTCAAAAATAACTACTGACATTTTTCTGCTTCTAATCACTCCAGATGACTCTTTCTCGACTGTATATGTTGATGAGCAGACGCATCGAAGCGGAAATGGAAGAACTTTTGCTTGAAACACTGAGCCAAATTTTAGGGATTTTGGCCTTCTACACACAACGGTTGAAGGTGAGTTTCGGTCAGTGATTTACGCATTGTTGCTAATCGGAGATCCTGAACTATATGATATCTGTCAGTTCAGTGACTTACATATTGTAATTCCTGGTGGTGACATCGTGAAAAGCCGTTTTGTGGCCTGCTTATATTTACATAGCTGAGAGATGTCGTGGTGAAATGATGGATTTCTTTTCGTCGGCGGTCATGGACTAGGTAAGAACAGGGTGTATCATTTAATAATAATAATAATAATAATACAGCTGTAACACCCTTTCGATGCCTAGCTGCCATGCCACCCGAAGGAGGCACGAGGGCTGGGATACTGCCAGGTTGCCCAAAAGTAGACAGGGAAGTCGAGAGGCAGAGGTCGGGTTCGAACCACGGACCTTCCAGTTAGTAAATTCACGCTCCAACCACTTGAGCAGTCTCGATCTCGGTGTATCATCAACAAGCGAGCATTTCCTTCCCGATCCTGACACTGAAATACGCTCAACAATATCCTCTGCTGAACTTGGGTAAAATAAATGTTTGTAAGTTCTCATAAGTTTTTCTACCTCCGAAGCGTTACACTAGTTGCGGTGCGAGGGGTGTTTGTTTTTCGGCTCGATTCCAACTTTTTTCTTGTTCCTTTCTTTGGGTATCGTCGTGCATGATGCAGGCAGGTTTTAGCAGACCCCTTCGAGTGCATGACCATCGCTGATGCACTAGCATCTTCTCGTTAAATTTTACTTACCCTGTGGTACGTAAACCGGATAGTGATGCGTTAGGAAGTTTTTGAGGATTCCCTCTGAATTGTACTCGCCACCTTGGCTTGGTAAAGTGTCTGTGGATACAAACAAACGAAGCACTTTCGTTATTAGCTGATTGCAATTCAGTAAGCGAGGTAAAATAAGTACTTTCGTGGTTAAAAGTATCAGTTCATCCGTCAATCCTTGGATTTTTGTCAGTTTTCGCACCTCTCTAGACGTTAACACATCCCTGTCTGCTTAGGATAAAGACCACCTTCAGGAAACCGCATGATGTACCATGCGCCTACAGTCGTCCGGGCCATTTTGTTCTTCGTTCCAGTTAACTGAAATGAAGTTTTGAATTGCTTCGTTCTTTCTCCACATTAGCCTGGTGAAACAAATATCACAGACCAGTTTGGAAGATTGCTGCCTATTTTATCTGACATGGAAACCGAAATTCGTGCCAATTCAGTCGTTGCCAGTCGTGCGCAATTGGAACTGTTACACTGTCTTCGTGTCATGTTGGCCACACGTGGAGCAGTTGATCTGACAAACAGCAAGGTTGATTCTGTCCAACCTGATCCGACGGCTTTGTAAGTCTGCCGAGTTTATTTGCGCTTGATGCAGCTGGACTCATTTAGGTTGAAGTTGTCCGTAGGAGATCAAGTGTCAATGTGTACAGGACGCTATTTTTTAGTTACCCACTGCTTGCACAAGACTGAGTTGCGTGGGTGCTATCCACAAATGGGTTGTTAGTGCTTTTGGTGCGCTTGATTTTGCTGTTTAAAATTTTCCTTTCTGTAGCTGTCAGACGTCAAGGTAGCTAGCACAGCAAGCTACCCAAAATCTTCTGTGTCATCTACTTGTGAGCACGGTACTGTTCCGCAGTAAACTAAGTGTATCGGCGGTCAAATTCACCCAGAGTGAATAATTCAAGATGGAAAACCTGACTGCTGGTGATGTAAAGTTTTGTTTGAGATGTACAAATGCGCCTGTCTTTGGATATCACAGACCGAAGTATCCGCTGTTTTTGGCATGTTTTGGATAGATGACGTCTATTGTAACCCTTCTTACACATTCTCTCCACTTTCATCAAGTCTCTGTAGGAGAGAAGGTTCAAATACAAGCCATTTTTAGTGCCTATTGCGGGCTATTAGTCGTATTTGTTAGTCATTGTTTCATGTGCATATTTCAGAAAATCTCCAAGTCCAGACAGGATTATATCCGAAGCTAACCACAACGTGATTGAAGAGATTCTGCCATCGGACTCCCAAACATCGTCAGCGGTGAATGGTGAAGAACCCTTAGATCCTGAGCTTGAAGAAGCTTTTGAGCAATTGAAAGACCCACTTGTACCTGTTCGTGGTCATGCCCTTATTTCTTTAAGTCGGCTTCTGGAATCTCGGCACAAATGCACCATTGGCAAAGAGGAACGAATATTCCAGGTATGCACTCCTCTTCTGCTTCTGTGTGCGTGACTCACCCACCTGAATAGCATAGGTAATGAAATCAAGGTAACTGAATTCTTGATACAGGGACCTATTTCTTGTTGAGGCGTTTATGGTGCCCTACATCTATAGTCGGTTGGAGTGTTCGACTTTCCCAGATGTTGGACTTTTTGGTGCTGTAAAGTGGTCTTGTTGGGCATTCAGTGATATAGTCCATCTTGGGGTGGGCCTTTCTTGGTAAAGGCTTCGCCAGGCACAACTCTGACACCACTCAATGCGATTAGCAGATTGATGCTTGTTTTTCACTTGCTAGTTGGTGCGAACCCATCCCCGGTTAGCATCAAGTCTGGTGCATAGTTCATGAATCCTGGTCAGTGTCACCGATTGGCATTGAGTATCATGTGTGTAGATACTCACGGGCAGCTGCCCAGCTCCTGTAAAGGGTGACAAGTTGCCACTCCATGGGCCACCGTCTATTAGGAATATACATCGTACTTTCCAAACGAGAAGACGTCCCATAACTGTGGATGGCACACTTTCTGGTTGCAAAAATGGCCAACTTGGCCCTCAAGAAAAAACACGTTGACTGATGTTACTTTCTTGCATTTGTCTATCAATGATCACACAAAAACTCTTGATATCACTAGTAATGCTGCCTAAATTTGTTAACGTCAGCAGACCTTTCTCGACTTCACTTGGCGTGACTTATATAATAGCAAGATAGATGTTAGTATTGAAAACTCGACAGATACTGAGTTGTATGTACCCTCTACTCTTAACACGATTGTTACCCTACCGTGCCAAACGTCTATATAAGGATATATTTCCCTCATATGTTTTTCCTTCTACGGTTTATATTCGAGCCCGGCTAGGTGCATAGAAAACCCACATTCATGTGCTTTGGTAACCATGATACAAGCTCTTTCGGACTCACCAATGAAGTGAGGAAGAATATACTTGGGTCGGATAGTTTTGCATATGAATCCAGGTATACATGATTAAAATAAGAGGACTCGGGTGGAACTCATAACTTCTTGCCTGCTGGATGACAGACGATTGACTGAGCTACCGCGAACACTTGGTCAAGTTACACAAACGGGCTTGGATTCCACATTGGAATGTCGGTCGATGTATTTCAACACTAGTTAATGAACTCTGACGAACTCGAAAATAGACTAGATGGCGATATTCGCTTGGGATCCAAAAGCACATTGACTAGAACTAATGTAGAAGTGACGGAGATTATGATAGGGTTGGATCAGAATACCTGTTGATTCATCTTCTCCGTATTATATATTCTTGTCTCCCGGTTCATGATAGAATTATATGGATGGATTACACATATGCAGCAGTATGGGATATTGCGAAAATACATCGCATTGAACTGGCTATTGTCACCGCTTTCTGATGTTTGCCGTTTAAAACATCCGCGGGCAACAGACCCAACGTCATTCAAGTGCTGAAAGCGATGAAGAATGCTAATGTCCGTCGTCCCTTTCTAGGGACTCTTCCATTTGGAAACTTTCGGAAGATATCTTTCCGTGGATTGGAACAGAGTTAGAGTCCTGACTAATTTACATCTGTCCATATCTGTCTTTAGCACCACCCCTATCGCAGGCTGTGAGTTGGAGGCACATTCTGGATTCGTAATTTGAGCACCGATTTCTAGTAAAGATGGAACAGGTCAGCTCTCTAGTATTGTGTAACTTAACGTGACCTATAAAAAGGCGACATTGGCAATGCAATGTAACGTCTAGCATCCTGAAAACCTAGTATCCTGTCTCGTATTCGTACGTCCGCACGATCAACACTTCTCATCTATCCTCTCATTTTTGCTTGCTTGTAGGTATTATTTCATCACCTATCAGATGAGGACAGCTACGTTTATTTGAATGCTATTCGTGGTCTGGCCGCGTTGGGTCACAGTTTAACTGATCGAACTCTCACTGCACTGCTCGACCGATTCCGTCAGTTATGCATACCCGTTTCAGGAAAGGAGCCTTCTCAACAGACTTCCCATAACAGTCGTGTGGAATTTATATTGAAACTAGGCGAGGCTATAATGCGAATTTTACGAGACCTCGGTAAGAAATCCCCTGTGGTTCTCTTTTTCGTCAGCGCAGTTATTCTGACACTGGACGTCCTAAACTAACCAACAATACATCTCTATTATGTTTTTCCGGTTTCTTACCTAGGCGGCACTCACACCCAAATCGAATTTTGGCTGGAACTAATTCTCAATCAGATCTGACCAGGTCGACTCTGAAATAATGTATAGTCACCTACGGTGGTGTACTCTGGATATTCGAGTTATATTTTTTGCAATTGTTGCTTGCTCATTTCATGCAACACGAATGGACGATGACATGGAGATCACATCACCTCGTCTGCTGTCAAGTTCTATTTGAGAGATGTGAGCCTTGCCTAGCCACTGATTCACTCGTCTGCTCTGCAGGTTCTCCTTTTAGTCTCTTCAGTCTGATGCAAAAAAGCGATGCATGCATGTCAAACAGATATTTTGGTTGCACAATCTCCAGAAAACGACCGCGTGCGTGTTCATCACGTGATGTTTGACCGCTTTCGTCTCATGGAAGTAAACATCGTAGGATAGTAATCAGATCCGATCTGTTCATCCTACTTGACCCTTACCAACTCTCAGTTTACTTAATAACTACCTTATGATTAAAACCGAATTTCTTCAACCCACTGCTTTTCAGTGGGATTATCTTACTGAAAAAAAATCATTTTAAAGGTTTTTTCAAGGTTTATGCAAACGGACGGAAGTCCAGTAGCAGGGAGTTTCAGTGTAGTTCTGCAATTCTTTGGGATTCAAGTGCTCTCCAACCTAGATAGGACTAATATTACTTCCAAACGGCGTACATTCTGGCCCTATTTCTACTGAATATGGTCTGTTGTGTAATCTCGGAGTGAATTACAGTCCACGTTTTCATAATCTGAAGTAAAAAGTACCGAGGTTCAAGTTTCGTTAGAATGCTGTCGGTAATAATGTAGCTCCTAACGTGCTAACCTCAGATCTTTGGGATCCTTCGAACAAGCTGCTCCCTTTTCTGGTCCAGTTGTTATTCATGTGCAAGCAGATCCACGTAGGTATCAAAGCTTATAAGTAATTATTATCTCTATTTTAAACATCTTGCAAAATATCCATACTTCTTACCATGATTAACTACTTTATTCACTTTAAGTGCCTTATTCACTTATCCTTGGTACTAAATTAAATATGAATACAGTATATCTAATGGAACTGTCAATTTGTGTATTATCGGTGCAATCTGCTGCGCTATAAACTGTGTTTTGTACATTGCTACTCAATACAATCCACTGAGTCGAACTAGTCATCGCCGCATAACTTCACGGTATTTTAAGTGGGATGTTCATCACATCCGCATCAAGCCTGCCAAGTAGTTCGGTACAAACTAATTACCGGATATTCCGTCTTGGGACGCAAACTTTCTGCATGCATGGAACAACTTCGTTGTTTTGTCATCCATGAACTGTTAGCCTCAAAGTCTCAGTGGTAAAGCGTATCCTATCATGGTGTTGAAATCTCTGATACCCTAGTAAATTTTTTGCTGCATCGAGGTGTGATCCCAGAAGCGTTGATCTGTTTTGTATCTGGACATGTTGTGGACTGAGGGGAAGGACTGAAAAGATAGCGTCAGTATTTTGGTTAGATTATAAGGGAATAGCATACTATTGATAAACGGAGGTTTATTGACCGGCGTTCTGGCCACCACGGCTGAACTCTTCCAAGACTGGTTTCATTAGAAATACACAATGAAAACAATAGGAGAGAACCTAACTGACAGCTCCCGTAGCATTAGTAGGTTAGGGTTTTAAGTCAGTGGGTAAAACCAGCTGGAATTCTTCGGCTGGTTCCTCCTTCGAATCCAGTCTCCGTCTGGTCGAAATTGTGGTTTTGATTTGTACACTTTGAGCATGTGCNTTCAAAATATCCGGCCGTGTGCTGATATGGTCGAGTGAATGGTTTCGGTCTATCGGCCAACGGGATGTTTTTTTCTCATTTACCCCCTCCGATATCTGCTAGCTTTTTATCCGTTTGCTGTGCTACTGAAAGCTGTTCATATTATTACATCCTGGTATCCCAAAGATCATGACTACAATAACATACCACTTCTAGATTGTATACAGCACTTGGGCTGTATATACTAAACTGTTCAACCTTGAGATACTACTGTCAGACGCAGTTGCTTTTTATACGACCCCGAAATGTATCTTAATAATTTTTTTCTGTCCACTTGTTGAAGTGCGGTCATTTCACTTGAGAGAACATACCCGATGGACCAGTAGCAGTCGTTATATCTCTCAGGAGGCTCTTTCCCAATGGGAATCGATATAATCGGTCACCGAGAGCTTTAATACACTGTCATCACAGGGTCAGCCAGAAATGGGAAAGTTGTTGAACATGTTTGAATTGTTCCACTGTCTTGCGAGATTCTCGAAAATTAACCGAGAGAGAGCGTTCAAACTGAATTGTGTCAGATACAATTGCAGTGTTGCAGCCTCGTTTGAACAGTTCTATTCATCTTTACTAGTATAACCTCTGGATTACTTGTTGCTTCCGCCATACCGGTAATTGTCAGTCGGAAACTGGTGGATTTGTACTCTTATTTTAGAATGGTAACCCAACATCTCATCACTCGAATATAGTACCACTACAGATGTGTCATTGCTACTGTTTTTATGATGGCACACCTGGTCTACTCTGGATGAAGCCTAATATTACGCCATTTATTAGCTCGCCAGTGTTCGGCTGCAGCTTGTGTGGGTGAACAGATATCCCTACAATAGGACTAATTTCCAAAAATTTTTTGTGTGCTTCCGAAATCCGAGTGACATGACATCACATGGGAGTGTTCAAGCCCGCGGCCATAAAACAGAGCGTAGTGCCGACAGCACTGAGTGCAGCTCATTGTGGTAGTAATTGATTAGAAAGATCCGGTAAATCTATGGGTTTGTAGGCTACCGTTGAAACAGACCTGTCGTAGCGCGGAAGTTGCCATTTATCCAGTCAGTGAACAGTTAGTTTGTTACGCACTCAGTTCATAGTTGCCAGGTCTGTAGACGTTCGTTGGTGAAAGTGCTTCCCATATCATCAAGTACTTGATTTTATTTTGCATTCCCCTTCGTAATTTGTCTCAAAATTGAGCGGCAATTTTGCACCGTGAAGAACATCACTTAACCGAACGGCCGCAGTTTTAGATTCTCCACTTCAGTTTTTGTCATTACTGCTGATAGTGTTTCCGCATTGATATCCGCCTTTCCGTGGTATCATGGCGTTTCAAATTCACTTCTCAGACTCCTTCACTTGGAAACTTCGTTTTCCCTACCGCCATAATCAGAGTTACCCGTATAATCCCGTTTCAGATCGCTTGAGCTATTTTCTGCGAACCAAGTTGATTCACCGGTCGATTACAATTATGTAGCTCCGGACTGTAGTAATGATAGTTTCGTATCAAGCGAAACATGCTTTCAAGTTCAGTATACTCGCTGCATTAGAAAAAAGAGTACCAAAATTTCCCTTCCCTAAATAAATTCATCCATAAGCGGGGTTATTGTCCGTGTTATTTCGCACTTATAATTTAATTGTCAATACGACATATGGTTGCAGACATACTCTGGTTCGTTGTCCATTGGTAAACACGCCACACTGAATACATTTTCTTCAGGTTATATGGCCCCAAAGTATCGCACGCAAGTCTTGCACTGTATGACCGTGGGCAGCAGAGACACGGAGCCGCTTGTGCGTGCGGCAAGTCTGTCCAATGTGACAGAACTCTGTCGTCTCTTAAGACATGCAATGGGACCGATAGTCTATGAGGTAAGTGAAACTGGTTTATTTCCCTTCTGGTAATGCCATGTTGTCAGCTCCATCACACTCATTGTGAGTTTCAAATCGTGTTTCATTTCAGCCCTGTTCGCCTGATAATTTAACAATTTCATGTTTGAATCGTTGAACGCTTACTTGTCCGAACTCTGCCTTCAGCCAATCCGCTTACTCTTTTTGGCACAAGCTAATCCTTATGCACTTGTAATATCACATGACTCTGATGGCTGGTGAGTTTTTCGCGTTCATTCGTTCAACGTGAAATGCGGTCGTTCCTTCCAGAGGAAGATGATTTAAAGTCGATTACAATCATCCTCATACACATACCACCCTTTAGGAACGCAAAATAATGGTATTATTACGGGTACCATCATTAAATGAGGGGAGCATATTCCCACAGAAGCTATATATTCCGGCGAGCTCTTTCGTCGTTATATTCCCGCATTTTGAACTAAATTAAGATAACCCGAACTGGATTATGTTTTTTGTATCACCTCAATGATTCTTTTTTTGTTTTTACAAGTTGTCATAATTGATTTTTCTCAGCCACAAGCACCGTATGCACTGTATTGCAAACCAATCACTTCGACAAGCCTGTATGGATAGGTGTTACGTCAGTAGGGTAAAAATATGCGCAGGGCCCTACAACTTACCCCTAAGGTACACTCGAGAAATCCTATCTTCAACTAACACTAACTATGGTCACTAAGTCATCGGGTTTCGAGCGGCAACTGGTCTCGTTTTTTTAGCAAAATAGATGGTGACAACCAATGGTAAAGACAGCTGACTGCCCTTGAAAGTTGTGCTTGTGGATGATCATGGTATGCCCAACTTTTTCTCACATCGTTCAGGGGGCTCACAGTGCGAGTGTGTAGTCCATGGATTTCAGCTGTGTCAATTGTCAGCAGAGGTCTCTTTTCTCGAAATCGCTATGCAATGTTCCTTCTTAGTTGGTAAATGTACAACTTAGATCGGCAGCCGACCCCACCTAGCTTCACTGCCCTGTCATTTCTCATCAGACTGTAGAATTCTCCATCCCCCTACTGTTTTCCTCGCAATACGGTATAACACGTGATTTCTTTCTTACAAGAACTGCGTGAAAACGATGTCGCAGCTAGGTGTTTGGATGTACATTCATGTCATACATGGGAATGTGAACCGTCTAGATGTCGTAGCTGATGTCAACAAGATAGTGTGCTCCAGGTAAGCCGGCGCCAGCCATCCGTAAAAATTGCAACATATTTGATCTTCTCATTTGAGCATACTCTTGTGACGGGTAGCCGACAACTAGTTGTTTTGCGCGGCAAGAACAGCAGTCGTATGAAGATTGTATCTAAGTGCCTCTAAGTTTAGGACACAAGGAAAATTTCTGATGCGTATAAAGCAACTATTGTCACAGTGAACTAAGATTACTGAGATGTGCTGTTGATTATTTGTATGCCTAATCTCAATAGAAACGTACCGACTTCATGATTGGGCCGTATTTTTTTTTGATGTAGTCACACTTACTTCGCTGAAAAAAATTTTCGGGTCATCGTAAACCAACCCTATGAGAATTCAAAGCTTGCGTTTTTTTTCCTGTTCTTTATAGATTTTCTACCTGATCGAACTACACCTTACTCAGGATCATTCACCATCCGTCAGACAGGCAGCTGCCAACCTTGCTCGTGCTTTTTTCCTTGAAGAACAACTCCCCGATTGGTTAGCACCGGATGTGATTCGGGATCTCAATCGACTGTTATCTAACAGAAGTAAAATCGAAAGGGATCCCTGTGTCCTCGAACAACTTGAAGCGGCATTGGGACAACTGGACAAATGTACCCGATCCAGTGTGTTCTTAAAACCGCTGACACCCGAAAGTCTTTTGAAAGAGATTCGCATTTCGAGACCATTTTGAGCACATTATTTTACCGTGTACAGTAATACACTCTGATTCTTTCAACTAGTTAATTTGGTACTCAATTTCTTCTTCGTTCCACGAGATTCTAGTGAGTACGACTTCGGCAGCCTGCTGACTTGTTTACCTTTCTCCATGTGATGCAGCTGTAGCTCAACATGGCTATCCGACTGTTGCTTGACATGAATCGTCCGTGATCCTAATCACTCTGTATAATGGCAGAATGGTTAACACAAAACAAGTGGGCAGTTGATTAACAGGAAGGTTGAGCACACTTGTAAAAATTTGAAAAGTGTGCTGTTGTACAAAACTGTTTACTCCTATTTATGGCGTTGTTAAATAGTCAGTGAGGCCACGTGTAGGAGAAAGACCCCCAAGTCATGAAACCGATAAAGTAGTCACTGTAGAAATGAATCTTAGTGCAAGTGACCCTTCCCATCTCCATCGGAATCTGCACTACGGGTGAACGCCGCGGATACAATAAGGTTCTACAGAAAACACTGATTTTATGCTCATCAATGTGAACTGACAGCACACACGTATTGCTCCGTGGCTTCTTTAACACGACGCACCAGACGACTTTAAGGAAACCGACAATATCAATTATCTGTAATGATGTTGTGTCCCAGACCCTGTAAATCAGGGGTGGGTCAGGACTTGTAGAACTGGATGAACGTGGCCTGTCTGATTAAGTGGATCTAACGGCCAAGTTGTGATTTTATACCTTATCTGTTTTCAACTGTTTGCTGTGTGCGGACATGACATGGGTTTGTTTGAAGATGGCGTGTTACTTAAGGACTTTCTGTGCGCTGGACGAACTTCTTAATTACCTCCCAATAGTTCGCCATCACCATAATGAATGACAATATACTGGCACTAAATAAGATGATCAACTGTCATAGGTATAAGTGCATATAGACAAGTATCACCGAAGACTTTGCCGCACAATTTTTAGTTCACTGGAACTAGGTAGATTGATTGGAAAGCGACCGTGGAGCACCATGGGTACCATAAATGAGTGTAACTCAAATGCCTTCTTGGAGCGCGGGAAGTTGCATCTCTCTGGACTGTACTCTTTGAGGAAGGGCGCTAGGTCCCTTACGGAATAAGCATCTACATAACCTTGTTTTGCGCCGATAACTTAGTCATTCAGTTGGTCGCGATGTGCACTCCCTGTACAAAAGGTGGCCTGTAGTTCCTGGGACGATAACTACTGCAAGGCCACAGACTCGCAAAATTCGCTGTGATGTGTCTAACAGAGTGTTTATTTCTTAGTATTCCGAACATTCCACTACACCGACAAACTTTAAAACGAAACTGCGCTTAAAACTAAATGGAGATGAAATTACTTTGGTCCAAGTATATATCTGGCGCAGTTTATTTGCGCAAACATTTATTGTCAACGAGATTCTAGCGTTGAACAAAAGAAAAGCTGAGGAACAACCAAGCACGTACCCTTTTGATCGCCGGTTCGCCACAGTTGAAGACATTCACTGCTAACAATTCTCTCGCCTGCTATTCGGCCTCATGATGAAGAACTAGTGCAGTGATATTCAGATTTTGATAAAAGATCTCTGTTCATCCAGATGGATATATTCACGGCAAACTCGAACCTCGTTTGATGCTAAGGAAACACTATCCAATGGCACATTGATATTGACCCCGAATAAGGACACACTCTAAGGAGCCGGTTGTGTTTCGTACATCTAAATGCTATCGGATTGATGGGCAAAACGCCATCCCAAGATTTGGACCTGAAAAATGCGCCATTTTCGACCGTACGCTTGCAGTAGTTGAACACAAGTAATCACGACAGATGAATTTCTGTCTATGAAGAGTTGTGATGGGCTTAGTAATGGAGTCCCGATATCTCTAAAGCCAACTTTGGCTCTGATGGCACCTCCGATACGCATTCCTGAGTCTATGAACTTTCCGTATCCAGGAATGCACCCGTGGCTGATGTATATTACGGGATATCGTAAGATGTGAGGTGAAGCGTGAACTCAATGTTGGTTTGTTGCTCAGGTGACCGTTAGTCTGTTTTCTAAGCTTCACAGTTATCTTGAAAGAGAAACCGACAACTTTCACTCGCTAGATGTTGGCCTTGAGTGACATCACGATGGTACACTGAAACTATCTGTAGCTAACTGGGTCCGGGCAATGAACAAACTTTAACAGCTTCGTTCCACTAAGACAAACGCAATCTGGTCCACAGGCTTAATAACAGTGAGAAAAATATGCTATCCTAACCCTCAGCAGCGTTTTGAGAGACGAGTTCCTGGACAATTTTATCGTGAATCATTTGAACAAGGAAACCGATGCTATTACGACCACAGTTGAAAGAAGACCCGTTTATGCTGGCCTTCCACTTAAGGATGATATACCGGCCGACCTACCGAACAGGAGGCTTTGTACTAGTTTGAACGAAGCTTTCTTCCGAACATGGTCCACAAGTAATCGTTTGTGTTCCTTTGGCATCAAAGATAGAGTGCCCCTCCACGCTCAAAATATGTCAGCATAGTCATTTTCCTGTTGCTGTGCAGCGGAATACACTGGATGCAAAGTGAAGCAACTCGGCCGAGGTTTGAGGGAACACAACACATCGTGGCTAGCTTCTGGAACTAGGAGGACGATAACCAGTTTAGTCGTACATCTAGCAGACAGGGCGCACAGCGTGTTGCCAAGCGTCTGCTAATCAACCTAGATCGATACAACATATGATATTCCGACCAGATCCTTTGCCAGCAAAACACCTTGTTCGCCATTATCCAGCTGACTTCCCACACACATAGATCCTTTGCTGGACACAACAGCACTGGCTAACTGAGGTCATCCGGTTGATGACTTCAACGAATTGTGTCCTGATAGCTAGCCAATGCCGTCTCTCACTCGGCTCCCTGTTTGATGTACACTGTGCTCATGTTAGAAAAATCGTGTTAAATATTGCTGTCTTAGCCTTTCAACAGCATGACTTCAAAAGACTTCGCCAAGACATGCTCGCCAACACATTGTTGTTACCACCATATTTATTGATATTTACATTTATGCAGTACGGAACTGAGAAGTAGAATCAAGTGTGTAAGAGTTAACCGCTATTTGTAGAGGTCTTGGCAACTACGATGGCACTCGTTATTCAATGCAACGAGATTTCTTGTTAAAGTTACTCCATTTCACTTCCATTCGATTCCAAATGCGAGCGTAGATTGAGGTTGATAATGGAATACTGTTTCAGTATGTTATTCCCTTAAGACGTGCATAAAGGTTAAACAGTATTTAAAGCGCAAGTCACTGATGCAAAAAAACCTCAATATTACTCTAACCCAAGCGTCGAGAAGCCGTCTGAAGGAACCACAGACAAGTTCAAGCACCTTAACTTAATTTGTTAACTTACGTTAATAAACTGGAGGGGACGAGCACCCCTTGTCAAAGAAACTCAAATACGTCGTGATGATGCAGCAGACAAGGTGGAATACCATATTAAAGAATGACTATCAATGTGTTAGATGGGGGCTCTTCATAGTTGAAGGCATTTCGGTAAACAAACGAACGTTGGCCGAAAAAGCGAAGAGTTCACAAGATAGGAAGTTCGGAACTGGTCAGGCAGCTGGTTTAACCCTTGAATCCAGGTTTAATCGGTCAGGGTGTCGCATCATTAAAAGTCCGGACTGTCCGACACCAATTGTATTGTGTGTATGTCTTTCAGATGACCTTGCAGTCGCACTGACAAGGAGAATTACCGGTAAATCTTGTACAGCAACGCGCCTTCTATAGGTGCGTTGATTTTACCAGAAGTTCCCTACAAAGCCTCATACCTCAGTACAGCGTGAAAAGCTTCACCGGAAATGGCCTCTTGTTTAAGAGATTCAACAGTTGAATGAAATTCTAATTTCACAACGAAAGTGCTCTTCTGAGAAGCGGTCTCATGAGACTGATTGCTGTGCCCCATCACTTCATTTCCCAATCAGGTGGCGACAGCCGAACCAGACTACCGTGTTGCTGCCACCATATCACAATGCGTAAAAGGACGCGTTTCGGTTCAAACTCAGTGGGTTAGTTGTGTTTGAATGTGATGTTACCAAGATGGAGCATGATTAGGTCTACGTGTACCACAATATAGGTTCGATAAGTAAAGTGATGAGCATTTTTCGGGCTGTTGCACAACGGTGATCGTGCAATATCGAAACCGGAAACGAAGTCCTATGTGCTCTTGATAAACCGATGACTATCTGAAACAGCTGCAGTTTGTTTATACTCTGCAGTTTCACATCACATTTTATCGTCTTCCTGTGGAGTCACATTGTCATGTGCTAAGACTGAAAAAGACTCCATTTAGAACAAGTACAGTTATAACGGAATTTCATCAACACAAAACTGCCTAACTTGTGCCACTTTGGTTGCTAGGAAGAACACACTTGAATACAGTGAACTACGGATGTAAATGCGCAGGTTAAACTAGATAAAATGAAGCGTTGTCAGGAACGCGATATGCGTGCATTTTGAAGTGCTCAATGCATGCACATATTTAGAAACACGAGCAATGGTCCAAATAGTCCAGCACCATATTATTTACTAACGGTTACATGGAAAAGTAGGACAACGTGTAGAGTGATGTGGTTCCATTAATGATTTGCGTTGTGATGTACTCCTACGGTAAAACGCATTCTCAAGCTGGATTCATTTGCGAAATGTGCAGCTCTCAAACATCAGACCTGAAATGACTTTCTCAAACGCACTGACGTGCCGCCGACACCGAAACCGATAGTTTAAACTTGAAGTAAATTTGATGAGTGTTCACTGATCACGACGTAGGGTAGCAGGAAACTAAGAAATTGAGCTGGATCCAATTAGTCACACTGGGATATCTGTACAGCTTGTGCAATCGCGTTGACACACTGCCTCTCGTACACAGGTCTGTTAATCTCACTATCAGTCATGCCTCTTTTGTAGATGTTTCTGGACAACGCGACGTTGATTACCATGGACTAAATCATCGACAGAACACCACTGTTGCACACTTATGCTGCAAAACTATAGTTCCCAAAGGACAATATGATTTTATTAAATTGCAAATCCCCTCCACTTCGGAGACGAGAACGATGTCGTCCGCATGTTCCAGTTATACGTCAACGCCCATTCGAACGCCGAGATTCTGAAAATTTCCACCTGAACAGAAATGGAAGTGTGGGCGTCCTTGTCGAACAGTTTTTTTTGTAGGAAGGCTTTCAGAGAACTCCTCGAGCATTCTCACAAGGCCATAAGTTCGGAAATACAAAGGGTTTATTGTATTCACGAACTTCCGGGGAATTCCTTACTGAGGAATCTGTCCGCCAAGTCAAATCAATCCATGACGTGCGTAAGCCGTTGTCCCAGCACTCGATGAGATACAAAAACGTGGCCAACAAAAACTCCACCAGACCGCAGTCCATCTTGCTACTATCAGCTACTATTACGGTCATTATTCAATGGACCATTACAAGGCCACGATAAGTGGAACAAGGCGTTGCTTTAATACAGGAGATAGACTGATCCTCCTGCGATAGCCACATTCATTATTAGCCTTTTTTTAAAAAAAGCACTGTTATCTGTTCGCCGCAACTGTCTGGGACAGTCTTCTCTAAAACGGAGGCAACCAAGGCAAGCATCTTTAAATAGTGCAGACAGCGCTTGAGGCTCAACAAGTTCGCCATTCAGGGTCCCGGATGAATGGGAATTATTAGCCTTTTTTAAAAAAAAAAAGCACTGTTATCTGTTCGCTGCAACTGTCTGGGACAGTCTTCTCTAAAACGGAGGCAACCAAGGCAAGCATCTTTAAATAGTGCAGACAGCGCTTGAGGCTCAACAAGTTCGCCATTCAGGGTCCCGGATGAATGGGAGAGTGAAACTGTTGGACGTTCAAACTGAAGGGAAACATTCCTGACCGAAAAAATTTAGCAATCATTTTCACTTCGAAGAAACGAAATGGTAGAATTGGACAATTTACCATGGTTTTTGTACGACTCGTTGATACATCTCTGGGTGAAGTTCACTATAGTCAGATGTTTTCTGTTGATATCTCATCTGAATTCATCAATGCAGGCAGATCGCTAATGGCAGGTAAGATTCATTGGAAAGTTCACGAACGAATGTTTTCAGCAATTCACGCGGACGACGAGTGAACGTCAAAATTTATCAGCAGGTTTAGTCTTCATCTCTCCGATGGTCTGACGTTTACACGTATTTTTTCGGGAGCACGGAAGACTTGAACACCTGTCCTGTTCCCTTCTCTTCTGCAAAATCAATGTCCCTAAAGTTTCAATCAGACCTTCACTTTTCACCCACTAATCCCACTGGGCTATTTAAGTGATCTAAAACAGCTCAGTTTGACCCACTAGTGCATATTACTGGACTGGTGGTATTCCAAAAGCAATTTGCATTTTCACTAGCTCTACTAAACACGGTTCTCGACAGCCTTGTCCCCAGGACCTTTCTTATAGTCTCTGAACCCCGTACACCCCTTTCTATGACGATTCAGCTCAGTTAGGCAATGTGGATGGACGGTTTGTTTGGGTGTTGTTACCCATTTGAGCAGTAACAATGTAGGCCACAAACGGCAAGGTCACCGAGTGGCATCGGCTAACAAAAATTCAGTATACTACTGAACAAGACCCTAAAAAAGGAGGCCACTATACGTGTTCTAGCCGCCGCCCTCCCCCACCAACAAGACGGACCAGCACTGCGCTAGACGGGTAAAAGCATGCACTTCCGTGAGATTCCTGACCAGCGGCGGGGAACCCTTCGTTAGAAGGTTCAAAATGTCGCGACCGTTCAGCTGTAGCACGCATTCGGTGCCTAATTGCCATGTCACCCGAAAGTTGCAAGAGGGCTGGGATACTGCCAGGTCGCCCAAGCCTAGACAAGGGAAGTCGAGAGGCAGAGATCGGGTTCGAACCACGGACCTTGCGGTCAGTAAATTGGCGCTCTAACCACTTGGTCTATCTCACCCCAAAATGTTGCAATACTGACCGATGGTTCACATTCGCATGGATCACGTGACCACGTCATGGTGACCTGTTAACTTAGTAAGCTTCAAGCACTGTGGCAATAGTACTTCAAGAGGTTGCAGCGTTATGTAGCAGAGAAATAGAAAGCAACTTACAACTCGCAGCTTACCGATACTGATTGGATGCGAAGAAACCTGGCCTGGAAAGGTGGTTATTACCCTTGCACCTGCATTTGAACAAACTGGTCGTTCTTGGCATAAGAAATATATGCCCTATGCAGCATGCAGGAATCTATGGATAGGTAGGTAAACCTTGAAAGATTCCGAAGCATCCTGGATTACTTTCTCTCGTTCAATATTCCTGCCGAAAATTTTCAACACTCCAATGTCCACCGCAAACGAAATTCAGTGACCGATTCAAGTACAGCCAGATCTGATTGAAAGACACATGGATATATCAGTTTCGTTTGATAAATTGACAGTTCTTTACTAAAAGGGAATCTAGCAGTCCTTCTCATCAGTGACTGATGGACTCCGTTCTTCCTCAACAACAACGAACCTCCATCTCAGATGGGACGCTGATCGGAACCCGTCACCCAAAGTATTTTTCAGAGGGTTACCAAGTTGGATGGCCTTCACACGGCCGTGCTTAATATGACGATCTGCAGTCATTTTTTCACCCAAACGAAGTTTAGCAGATATGCATTGGCCTGAATATCAGTACACAGAAAGACATGTGGCGTTGTGGCATGAAAACTCACCAGTCTGGATTTAAGGAGGGCAGTTCTCGACCCCAGCATCCCTTTGAACAGCCTGTCGTGACATATACTGTTGACAAGACAAAAGATCCGCAGTTAACTACAGGAGCGTCTACGGATGAGTTCTCTGCACTTCGCCTGATAGCAAACCAACACGTTAAAAAACATTTATGTCGACTTGCTTTGTTGGAGTAGAAGCGCCATCTCTTTGGTCTACAATGATTACTAAGATGAAGTTGAACTGGAAATATTCTACTCTACCCTGCTCAAAGCTCCTAAATCTCTCTTCTCAGCATACTTACTCCTCAGGTGATCAGAGGATTCACGGTCATTCATCAGTCGTTCAGCTGTAGCAGCTTTTCGGCGTCTAACTGCCACGCCATCAGGAGGAAGCTTGAGGGCCGGGATATGGCCAGCCCTCTGGGCCAGGCTGCCCAGGCCCAGAGAAGGGAAGTCGAGATGCATAGGCCAGGTTTGAACCACGGACTTTCCGGTCAGTAAATTCGCGCTCTAATCACTGAGACATCTCGCACCGCGATTAACGAACTATGTTAAAGGGCAGGATTGCAGCGGGTAGGATTTTGGGTGAACTCGAATGCACGTACCTCATCGATAACTCAAACCAACAGGACACCAGACGAGAACATGAAGGGTCCAGTAACTAAGCTGCTGCTAAGATACCTCAACAAAGGAAACGTCAATTAAACAACCCCTCTAATTGGTAGAACAGACAGTAATTGATTAGGTACAAGAACAAGAGTCAGAATTATGCCCAACAGAGGCAATGAATGAGCGAGAAAAACCTGCTTCATTGCGCTTGGTAAGGAGAATCTACAATTTTCAAATGACGATAGCAATATGGACCAAAAGGTGACACACCAGAGATACTCATACTCTACTCATGTGCAGTGAAGATCATCCAACCGGGAGAATGGGTTGTTCATGTCAGGGATGGATGTACTTCGTTTGTAAGGAGCAGCACATCTTAACGAAATCAGAGAGACGAAGAACGATCATAAAGGCGTAGAGGATACCAGTGTCCCAAATGCCTTAAAAGAAGGGATGTAAAAAGTCGAGAAACGGGCAGTTGTGGACGATGAACAAATGAAATGTTCGTAGAAATTCATCTTGATCTTTGTTACGAATTGGCGGAGCATATGGGTGGATTGCAACGTAAACCGGAGCTTGAATGCAGAACAGGGAAGGTTTACAAAAAACAAAGGAAGGTAGCGAATAGTAGCGCTAAAACGGCTCAGCTCTGTACAAGTTCATGTGACAGAAGGGACTTGGTGATTGACTTTGGATTTAGAAGTACACTCCGGGATACGCTATGATTGGCGCGAGGGGGACGGTGCCGTGCCGCTTGGTGTCGAGTTCGCTGGAAGAGAAAGAGCAGAGAAACAAATTCAGCTCATATTTCAGGTGTTGGTGTTTGAAGGATTTTAGTGAAGTTCATTTCAGTAACTTTGACTAGTTTTCGGAAGAAAATTAATTTACTGGCTCTTCATGGCGCTCCTCTGCATGCAAATATGGGCGAGTTGACGTTTATCCAACGGTTGCGGTATAGGAAACATCGTCAAAAGCTATCCGACTTACAGTGACATTTCCAAACAAAATTAAACAAGGGAGAGCTGACCGACCGATAAGGATAACACATTTATTCCGGCAGACACAACTGTTCCCTCTCGGATTGAACCCCCCGTATAAAAGACTGCTGGTAACTGTCTTTTCAAGCATATTTCAATTATTAAATCCTTTTCGGACAAGACCCCTTTTGGTAGAGCGTCTCTTCAGACGATAGGGTATAGTACACTAGATGGTGAATAATGTTACCAGAAAACAGTACAAGTATTTGTGAAACAAAACTGAAGATGTTATCGGTAGGTGCATGTGCATCGCGATAAACCACGCAACATCTCAACGGCTAAACAAAACTGCAGTGTTCACGTGCATTACAAAACAAGCAAGTAATGGACGTAATTTCTACTACTGCAAAAAACGTCATCAAGAAAGACCATTTAGAGTTAGGGCAAGATGTTTATCCAAATCGTTGGAAGCGATGTAGCGATGCAACTTCTGTGAGTGGTGTCGTTCACCTTCGGGCATTACGCCACACGTCTCCTTACAATTAAGCCTGAACAACTGAATGGCAATTCGATGTGCAAACACTAATCGGATCCCCCATCCGATATAACTTTTTTTACTGACAATTAGACGAATAACACTGGACACTTACTTGGTCTCCTGCTGTGAAGCAGAATCGTCTTATATCACCAGCTGTCTAGCGAAAGATGTTTTTCCACACTGGGATTCTGGACTGCGAAGACGACACTGACAACAAGAACGCCACTGACATCCGCAGCCATATCTTGTAGTGTCTCCAACCAGGCAGTTTCTGTCCAGATTGCCTGAGTGAATGTCTGGGGGTGTAGGCACCTCGGAATGATTGTGCTAAGCTAGCACTAAGTTCCTCCCCCATCCACCTTTGTTTTTTTCTTTACCATAAGGCTTTCAAATAAGTCATGATTGTATGGCACCGAAGCATCGGTGTTGAACACTGATGTCATGCTGTCGATGATGATGATGATGATGATGAAGGCGACAATGCACACACTTTCTTGCTACACATACTAGGACATTTTCTATTACCTCATCCGTCTCCCTAGGTCTCTCTGACTCTACCTGGTCCCATCTCATTTCAGTTCTACACTCGCCGACCTCTTAGATACATTTCAGCCAATCAGTGATTTGCACCGACTTACAATCCCGTTCAAATGGAACCATCGCGCTTCGAATTTGCTGGTAATTAGGCTGAAGAACTACCTGACAATGGTCTTCGTTTCGTCCAACAAGTGGAACTTTTCCATAAATTCGTGGTTCCCAACATGGAGGATTAATGAGATCTCTTCACTTTGGAATTGGTTTTATGGCGTAAAGGCAAGCATACGGGTAAGAACGACGGAAAATCATGCTTCAAGATATGACTAAAATAAGTCGCTTGCTGGTGGTGGTCTCCTGCTATAACAGTACTGCTGTAACAGAATGCTTGAACTCATCTGACCTCGGTAATTAAGTCTATAGTCGAAAATCTGAATAGAATTAAATCTGGGTTTTAGTGATGCTTCAATTTGAGGATAGCCGAGAATATCGACAATGTATATCAACTTTGTGTATGACTGAACAGATACTGAATAGTATCTGACAATTTCACTGAGAAATCGAGTTGGATCGCCCACTATCATAGAAACAATATGCTTTCGGCACTATTCAAGAGATGAATCCCCAGATATTTTGAACCAACTTAGATGAGGCCGAAATTTCATAAACAAATCCTCTCCAAATCGAAAAGAGACACGTTATATGATTCTAAGATTAGCTTAACTGGGTAAGGGACATTAAACTCAATCCCGTCATAAAAAAAGGATGAAGACAGCATCGCTGTGTTGTAGACTTTGTTTACCAGCACCTCCCTCGCTATTGATTCCGAATGTGGCCAGTTTGCTAATGGGCTGATGCGGTGTCGTATTTTGACAAGAAATACAAGCGAAGCTAACGAGTGAACAAGGATCAAGCGCTGAACAGGAAAAGGCGGTCGTGCTTGCATGTGCGTGCCTACGGGTTAGAAATAACTGCGACGCTTTGCACCTGAGGTTTGTGAGCGGAGACACACCTGTTCATTTGCGGAGACCTAATCAGCACACTATCCCCTTTCGAGCTTGCTTATTCGGTTATCCGTAAGGCGCTAAAGCCGATGGATGCGCAAACCTGCATTGAGGCATGGAAGAAAAAGCCAGAGTAGTGAATGAAATTTTGTACTTTGGTAGGAGTGCAAATATTCCCACAGATATTAGTGATTCTGAATGGTGTTTTGACCATTTTACGGAAAACTGCTACTAGATATATATGCTTTTCACAGCTAAACTATAAACGAAAGTATGAGAGGAGGAAGCATCCACCTAACATTGCACTGTCCCTTCAGATAATGATGGAACGTCAGCAAATCAATCGCCCAACCACAATCTGGATGGCATGGAGGACCTCCTTAAACCTAAAGCATAGAGAGATAGTGTTGAGACGTACGTTGGTAAGCCATTCTCGCCATCGTTGTGAACAGTTACGATACTCAACCGTCATACAGAAGAACGACCAACAAAATGCCCGGTTCTAAGGGCATCGGGATACAACACCGACCGTTTCTCTTGCCAATCCTAGAGCATGCCTCGGATATAGCATCTCGGTTGATGTTATTACTCGACGGACATTTTAGGATGATATTTGTTTTGTGGACGTAAGTAGTGCCCGTGAAGCTGCTGGGATACTGTGGTGACTCCAGGCTTGGTCAGCTTGAAGAACTATGGTCCTCAAAAAGCGTTCATCTCGACTGCATGAATGCAAGATACTAGCGGTCGGTATAGGATTATAAAAGTAGCCTAACCATTAAGGGACAAATCGCCTCGAATGTTTCAGTCTAACCCGAACTATCGGTCAGGAAAACCAGCAAGAATATAGGACGCCACACAAACCTCTTAGTGTAGCTCAATGGATATGCAAAATATGAAGCTGTGAAAAGGCTTTCTTTGTGATGAACTGAGAAACGTCTAAGTAGAAAGTTCTTAGAGGTCCCCAGCAACCAATGAGAAGCTTGCCTGTGTGCGCAGGAAACACAGAACATGAACGAGGTGCAAGGATCGAGATACTGACAGATCACAGCTATTTCGAGGACAGGTATGGATTTGAAGAACGGACGCCGGGGTCAGTAGGTTATGATATGAACCTTGAGCTGTCTTAGGTCCTCTTAGACTCATTGGACTGATCTATGGATGTGCGGCTTGTTTCAGTTGCACCAGTCATGACGTGTAAAAATATCCAGCCTCATCGCCCATCAGGAATATATACAGTAGTCCCTCAAGGACTAGTCATGACAAACGGCAGCGAAGCATCATTATTGAACACTGCTGTCATACTTTCGATAGTGATGACTGATCTCCGTTGGGATGGATACGTTGCTGGGAGGAATTACTGTATCTGCGTGATCTTAGATATGCGATAGCAATAACTTGTAAAATACATTTGAATATGACAGAATACGGTCTACTCAAACGGACACATGAAGTTAGCAGAGAGGAAAATTCAGTCGCAATTGTGAAGGCAGACATCCCCAGTTGACGCATCTATCACATGACAATGGATTTATTTCCAATGGAGTAATTAGCGAACTTCAATTATTTCACTCCTCCAGACAAACATCAAAGTAACCATTCCGAAGAACTCACTAGGAACGTTTCCAAAGTTTGACACTGCGAATGACACGTTAATAGGCAAAAACAGAAATTTGATAGTTGAACGACATCAGAAGCTCGTGTCGAAGTGTTGCCTTCGGCTAATTTGCTAGAATGATGGCCCTTATCTGAACATGACGGTAAAACACTCGTCGTGTTGCTCGATAAAAAGTGGGTGGAACATCAGACACCGGAATCGATCAGCGGCCATTTCTCGCAATGTCTCAAGCCAAGTGCAAGGGGGTCACGGGGACCCCATTCTGGAAGGCGGACCGGACCAACAATAGCTGGACTCTCCATAATTTCCTTCACGCCACTCTGCAAAGTTACGTTTCCTAACCTGGGGTTTACGTTGTTCTGGAAGAGCCACCAAGAAAAGCAGTCGGCTCGGTAGACGGCATGCGTAGCACTTAGTTGGTTCACCATAGCTGATGTTGCTGGATATTTTCCGCGACTGAAGCGTTCTCTGCACAAATAAATATCAGCTTTGTAATTACCTCATTACGAATTCGCTTCAGCAGTAATTCTGATACATCGGTGATAAAAAATCTGAAGACGCATCAGATCATCTGTCCAGAGAGGTCATATCTCACAACCATACAGTACTTATAGTTACATGGAGATCTAGGAATAGCTGTTGCACTTTACAGTACGCATGCACATGGATATGGTGAGCCTCAAACAACCGATTGCTAGTAAACGTAACTTCATTTCCCACAGCTTCAGTTTGGTACAGTAATGAACGGCTTGTGCATGTACTCAGTCATCCAAATACTTCACAGTGTGCAGCGGTAACGCATCTCTCTGTTTGTTCAGGCATTCGTACAAACAAAATGCACAAAAGCTCCATAAGACACAGTGCTAAGGAGATCACATGTCTGAATGCCAGAACGTGGAGTCGATCAATCAACGTGACTAATAAACTTGTCTCAAACAATATGACGAAGACCGATACCCGGTGTTAGGCAGGAATCCACGCGGATCCCACTATACCGCACGTCTTTAGGCGCTGCTACGGCCGAGAAGCCTGGTCCGCTCGAGGTTGGTCCAGAATTCGGGACGCTTGCCGGTCCGGCATCAAGACGAGATCTGATTGGTCAACAATCTGGATCATGACCCAGTATTGGCCAAATGCCGGTTGCCAATGGCGCATCCAGAACGCGTCAGAAATTCCAGAAAGTTATAACCGCTTACGCTATACATACGAAGCGCTGTACAACTGTTCTTGACTTCGTTTTTTGGCGTTAATAGACCTTGTGCACCTTTGGTGGTTGTTTTGATGTGAACGCTAGCTTGGGGGGTTCAGACCGAGAACTAAGCTGAGGAAAATACCGTTACTACACCAGGCAAATGGATAAGAATTTAAAACAACGACGAATTCGATCAGAAAATGTATTAATAGGGTGAAAAATTAACCGCGACCGTCAAACCATTCGAGAACGGGATTGCAACGTAAAAGTTCCGGAACCACGAGCATAATCATCCACGTCGACGTCTCACTCTATCTAATGCATGACTGGAACTTTTCCGAAGTAATGGTCGACAAAGTGCGGGTTGGTTTTGTGACTAAAAAAGTACTAAATGCTATCGTCAGTCTTTCTGTAGCTTAGAAGCTCCAACACTTACATGCCATGTACAGTACCTTCTCGAAATTTGAACGTGCTATTGGAAACGGGTATTCAGCACGCCTTAATGCTGGACAAGCGGGCGACACGATCTCCTGACCAAACACGTGCAAAGTAGGCTTGTTTGGTCACTGCAGCGCCTAAGTGCGAACGCAAATGTGGCTTTGTCGGATGATTCCGCCTGACGCACCGTCAAAGTCGAAATCACCTGAGGATTCATTTCACTAAAAACACTGTTTTTGCACTCCACAAGTCTACTGTAGTCCATCGTAGTCAATAAACATTTGCTGAGGAAGGCACCCACACCGTTCAATCTATAAGTCATCTCGGTTCTCTCCCTCACACATCCTTCACAACAGTTTGGTGAAGGCCACCAGCAACCTGAAGCTCATGTCATATGAAAATAGTTGGGTACGATATATTCAACAGAACCACATTTCGATTGAAACGCAGCTGGAATGTGCCGGTCAAATAGGATTTTTCGTTTTATTTGGAGAGCTAGTGAAAAAGCAGTACCGCCAGCGTAGTCGATGGAATTCGATATTCTTTCGGAATAGGATGTTCCGAAAGCAAGGATGTCGTTGGAGAGACGTTTCTGAAACGCAAACATTCATAGGTCTTTAAACAACGAATACCTAACTTGATGAACTAAAAACCGGACGTGCGAACAGTGATTGGAAAGGGGAAATATTTATCCAATTCATACGAAGCCTCTCCAAAACACTCTTGTTCCGCTCACTCACCTATGCACAACAGTCGTAAAACATGAAAATTAACTAGGAGAGGACGCTGTATTAAAAGCTAACGTTTCATTCACTGTTAGTGAGGAATCAAGCATACATACCGCACAAACGATGGGGCAGATGAAACCAAAGGCAAACTGTGATGACCAGGAACCCATACGCAGAACTCTTGAGTAATGACACTTATTGGACCTTGATCACCAGAAACCATCCTCGACAAACTGACGTCTTGGTTTCGATCACTTGATAAAAGCGTAAAGCGGACCTCTGCGATGTCACGGCTGATAACACGGATATGCTCGCGTTTGACGGACGAGCAGTAATGGGGCTGTCAGGTTGATGGCCCAATACTTGGCTTCACTAGCAGTCTGGAAGTCTAAAGTCAAACCCTTCCGGTTATTCATCACCAAAGAGGCGCAAGACGCATCAGAGTAAGGGGAAAAAGTGACCATCCGTGTCTTTCTCATGAATAGTTCGTAGTATGACAATCAGTATGACATCAGTGATAAAGCTGATGCGCATTCAGTCCAGAGGAGTCCACAGCATGTCTGTTGTCTTTCCGAAGCAACAATGTCCTTGAGGGATGATAATGACTGGAGGGGTTGTTCGGGGATATAAACAAAGCATTCAAAAGTAGACAACTGGATCTTACATGCGGTTTTAGGTAGTTGGGTCGAGGATGGTATGTAAATGCGATTCGTAGAAAGCTGACAAAGGGATGATGGACATGACAGGCCACAACAGGCCTGTAAACTTTCCTTCGCGTTGGGCACACCCATCTGGGGACCATCTGTTGCATCGTAAACCGGGAACAACTACTGAGCACACGAGCATAAAGGACCCATCCCTATCACCGGAGGTTAATGTCCTTTGCAATCGCAAGATCTCTTAAACACGCACCACTATACATAACAGAAAACCGAGCAACCATGCGGTTTGACTGATTACGAGACAGGAATGCTGTGGATCGGGTGAGTCAGTAGAGTGTCTTTTCCATAGACCGATCCGATGGCAGCAGCGTCTTCGAGCCCATAGGTAGTCTCGCTAAATTGTGCGCCATGGGCCGGGCGATTAGAGTAGGGAGAAGAGACGCCGGCTATTGCCAATGTTAAAGGCACGCTCCACTTCTTCAGTACCTGTCCCCCATCGTGTCTCTTGATTTCCAGGCTTTTTGGACGTTGATTTTCAATTGTTAGTTGTACCCGACGGTACGACCTAGCAACTAGAATTTTTCGGCGGTCTAGTAGTCAGGGCGATCCTGTATCGACTCGGTGAATCCGTTTTCGTCTCCACAAACACTGATTCCGATAGGAAGATAAAACAAGCCTAACAGATTCTCAATTCGTCGATGCGTTCGAAACAGCGACAAATTCGTGGCGACATCACTCCGGAACGCTTCTAAGTAAGTTCGACCTGGGCGATGTGCCACTGGTCCACAGAAGCGCGTTTTTTGTGCACGCCAACGTGTGACATGGGTTCACTCCAGTGTTCCAGTGGAAACAGCAGCCTTGCATTAAACCGACATCGACGACCGACTGCAATGTGACATGGACGATCCAATGTTCCGTACGTGTTACGTACTAAGATGTCCAGATGTCCGAAAGTTAAGCTCACCGAATACAGATGGTCAGTGTAAGAACTTAGAGACTGTCCACCGTTACCAAAAACGACGGAAATGTTATGTTTAGAGCTTCGGATTCTGAAAAAAATGCAATTTTAACGGCCACAGACTCTTCATGGAAATGAACCGTCCATGGTTCGTCTTTGGCAGCTTCGTCCAATGAGGCATCGAATCCCGAAGTTCATCTTTTTAGGAACTTAGGGCGTATTAAAGAAGATACAAATATTTGACTGTTCAAGCCTCCAAACAAACAAATCAATTTCGCTAACAATTTATCATGCAAACCGGAACCTTGCTTTCTTCATCTCATTCATTTCATTGATGTCCTATTGGACTGTTTGCTTTTTACATTCTGGTTCACTTGAATCAAAATCACGGAACGGTTCAGTTGTTTTCAGTACAACCTCCTCAAGGTCGTTTATCATCTAGAATCCGGTGTAACTGACATGTCTGATTGATACATAATTAGAGACCGCAACAAATTCTAGGAATTCGCCCGTGGATTTCTGACGCAGGTAACAATATCCGACCTGCGCGCGCATAAACCTCAAGAGCACAAATTACCCACCTCTGTACAAGTAAATGGCTTCAGTAGAACACCAAAGAGGTCGAAACAGTGAGGAAGTTTAGGCGCGAAGATACCGATAGAATGGTTTGTGATTCAAATCCAACCTTGACTTTTCCATCGCTCTTGCCTAGGCTTTATTGACCTAGCCTTCGGGCTTCCTCGTCTGCGCACACCGGTTGTGCGACGAAATTATATCACAGCAGAGCGATTCTTATTGTTACGTAATTTATGGTACTAACGATAATGTTCTGGAGTATTGGTACTAGCTAACAGTGAAACAAAGCCACCATAACGTGGTATCATTTTCCAAACGTACCTGATTTTTTGTTCCCCGTCGAATTGGTTTGGTTTGCAGAAGCTGGAACACGACCGCCGTGTTCTTGAACAATCCCATCTGCAGTAATTAGGTACATAAAATCAAAGCGTGACTTACAAAAATAGGGATGTTCCATAGCCTCGCGAGCAGTCAGACGTTCAGCATGATCGTAACGTAGTAGCTTGTCCAGGAAGTCAATTGCTTCTGGGCTAACCAAATGTTGATTGTCTGCATGCACAAAGCGATCCCATCGTTTCTTTGTGTGCCGTCCAAGTATATCATTAAAACGAGGATCTAACGTGATTTCGTACTTGGCAAGATACTGGAAGAGCTCATCAGTACCCAGGACTTTAGCTATCCGGACAAGTTGGTCATAGTTGTCATGACCGTGGAAAAACGGTTCTTTTCGAAATATCATACTTGCAAAAACACAACCCAGTGACCACAGATCAAGAGAGTAGTCGTACATCTGTCGGGAGAAGTTGTAATGTTGATAAGAGTGACCAAAAGTTGAAATTTACCTGAAAGTCGACTAGCAGTTCTGGTCCTTTAAAGTAACGAGATGCAACCCGAACGTTATACTCTTGACCCGGGTGATAAAACTCAGCCAAACCCCAATCTATCAGACGGAGCTATAGAACAGGCAGTATTAGCAATCGAACAGTTGTGGTAGTACCTGTCGCTGGGAATGATTGATCATGACGTTGTGTGGTTTCACGTCCCGATGCATAATACCCATGCTATGACATGCGTCTAGGGCACGGAGAAGCTCGAACATGTAATACCGAATATCATAGTCCGTGAGAGTGTGGTAAAGTTCTTTAAAGTCCCTGTTGTCGACATACTCAAAAATGAGTGCAGGAGTGCGCGACTGAAAAATATTTGCAATCAATCGACATTAAAGCGACCTACCACAGGGTCCTTCACAACAGCCTCAAGAGAAATCACGTTTGTGATCCCACGAAGATTCTCCAGAATCTTGATCTCCCGCTTAATTTTCTTCTTTTTGACTGGCTGAAAACATGTGTGGATTAACAACATGGTTTAAAAGAGTGTACTTTAAGAACTTTAATCACACATTTTCCATTTGTTGTGATATTGACACCCTCGAACACTTCACTGTACTTCCCCCGACCAAGCTTACGCACAATTTGGTAGTCATCTTGATCACTGTTAACTCCGTGTAAAAGTCCTCCGTGAACACACAACGTACCCCCATTTGATATCGTAAGTTTCATAGTCCCAGTATTCTCTTGGGCGGTTCAGGTTCACATCCGCATACACTCGAGCTTTACTCGAGAGGGGCATCCCTATAAAAAGGAAAAATGTATGCATGAAGGCAATCTGCGGAACAAAAGCGTCAGTCCAGGTTACTCCGCTCCCAAAGCACTCAATAGTGTGCAACTCTAAAATTAGCAACCAGAAATAAGGTATACTCAGGAAGCGGTGTACGATGGCCTACCACTGGTCCTTGGAAGTATCGAAACTTTAATTAACATAACCGAGTAATCGGCTGTGATATACAATAACGAATAGGCGTAAGCAATTCAAAAAGGAATGTACATAGCAACTTGGGCGTTGCTGTACGAGGGTGAGTCACACATACCTGAAAGGGTCTAAATGACACATTCAGCCTTCCTTGATTTCAGTAAAAAAAACCTCACAGCCTTTATACACAGGACATGCACCTTTAACTTAAGTCATTTGGAACGTTTTGAACCACTCCAACATATGTCCTGCCTGGCCGATCTAGACTGGGTGACAGTGCTTCTTCATGAAATCCAAGTCATTATGACAGGGGACTAAACCAAAGTAAAATATCCCAGTGTATCATTTGATTGGTGGGGATATGATGGATAAAAGCCGGTAAATGAGGAGATGCACGGGTGAATATATGGCGCATGACCAGGTTAACGAACGGGAGCCCGTTAAATTTTTGACTCGCAAGACAATGCAGAATGTAGCGTATGGTTCCAATGAACTGACCGTATCCTGTAACTAAAAAATTTGACCAACAAGGCAGCTCCCCGAAGCTAGTGTTTCAACAGTCTGACCCGAATGGATGCGGGGGACTGGTCATGCCCGAAAACGCAGAAACGTATAAACCTCACTCCTAATGCTATGAACAAACATAAACGTCACAAATAAAAATATTGTCGCAGGATTTCATGGGCCGGGACGCCTAAATTGCTGCACACAGCAGGGTGGGTAAGTGGAAACATGCTTCTGCCTCTTTTATTATACCTTCACGTATTCCTTTTTGTCATAAACCACCCAAATATAAATACTTTTTCTGCGGGTAGCACAACTTGTTCGCCATGCATCACCAGTAGCTGCAGTTTATGTGCATTCGACTCCACTGGCAACCGTAAACCATTCGGACTGTTTCCAAATCCTGAAAGCCGGTCTAATTATCTGTCTTTAATGTTCCCATCGAAGCAAGCAGGACAACAAGGGCCTCTTCCTTGTAAGCTGGATTCTCTTACCATTGGTGTGTCTGCCAGAGATAAGGATCAGACTCAAGTACGAGAGTTGAACTGATCACCCCTCGCTCTCTTCCCGCTACCGGCTGCGTACACCAGGTGAGGCAGAGTCCGTTGCAGCTGGACATGTCCCGGCCGGAATAGTGTTCAGCTTCCGAGCGGAAGCGTCTCTACTCATTGGATACCCGTTGACTGTCGCCTCTGCGTCGCCCGTTTCATCATCATCTTAATCTCGAAAGAACTTAGTGGCTACGGCGTAAACTGGCCTTGAACGTCCGTGGTTCGAACTCAACTGCAGTATCTCAACTTCTACGGTCTAGACTCGGTAACGGTAACCTATGAAAAACAGTGGGACTAGCATAAAAATCATCATCTGCCACCAACTCATTGGAAATCAGTACTTCCTGATGCACACAGCCTCCGGACACTCATGTACCGCCATCAACTGTACTCCACAACAGTATACACGTCACTTAACCTTTGGGACATCTTGGCTGAACACCCCTAGTTCAGTCCTGTTGCTGAAAAATGATTGGTTATCTAAGTCTCGATCGCCAGTAGAGGAAAGTGACCGCCTAAACTGCAACCCACTATGCACAAATTGCCCATCAATACCTAGCCCCCCCCCTTTTCGGGATAAATCCGACGATGTTCTCAATCCGTCTGAATCCAATAGACACCGAACGCCAAGTTATGACTGAAACAGTCGGCGTCCGCCCGATAGCTCCGAAGCATCTGAACCCTGTTTGATACCGTTATCTGAAGACCAATTGAGTTATCCTAGAATTATAGACCAGTGACCCGTTCATCCATACAGGTTGATAAACAGAGAAGCCTGACACAGTACATCATCCCCTAGCCACGTCAGTTTATAAGTGCCCATTCAGAATTCGCTGTGGCGAATATCACGACTGCTGTTTGCTTATTATTGTAATCACCGTATATTCGCAGTGAATCTCTGTATGTACATTTTAGCTCATCCACGATAGACAAGTCGAGCGTTGCTTATTCTCTAACTGGGAATCTATGCTAACTCGTTGTTAGATACATCCTACATGTCACACCGATCTTCTGATCAATTGCGTCCGGGTTAAGCTTCTTGGCCGTAGAAGCGCCTAAATGCGAGCGATGAAGGGGTTTTAGTGCAGGATTTGGTCTAACAGCTTGCTTCAGGAAACACTTCCTCCTTGAGGACCCGGTTCGTCCGACCACTGTTTTGATTCAAACTGTGATGGCTCAGGGAGCAGGTGTTTGTAGGTCCATTCCTGGGGTAGTGATGATGCTGGGCTGATCCGGTTTGGCTGTAGTACCCTTTCGGTGTCTAACTGCCATGCCACCAGAAGGAAGCACGAGGGCTGGGGTACTGCCAGGTTGTCCAAGCCTAAACAGGAGAGTCGAGATGCAGAGGTCGGATTCGAACCACGGACCTTCCGGTCAGTAGATTCGTGCTCTAATCACTTAAGCTAATCTGGTACAGATGGTTCAACCAGCGCACTAAAGAGCCATGCAATGGTTGTCCGGTGTTCTATGAGACGTGGGGTTATAGTCTACTGCCTGACGTTTATCCGCTTGACGCACTTACACCTAGGATCTGACCAGAGTCGTGTGCTTGACACAGTATCGACCCGACATCAACCCTGGATAGAGTTCACAATGTCCTCGAAACAGCACGGGAATTTCGTGCGACTGATTTGGTATCCTTTCTGCCAGTCTGCCCTGGCTTTGTAGATGGCAGTGGCACACTGTTGAATCATAGGACTGGGGACTGGTGATAGTTTGAAGCTTCCACCACACGCATTATGAACGGTGAACCTTACATTCAACTGACAGCCTTCCACATGAGTTCCAGGTTTGTTTTGAAATCAGTGAGGTCAGAACCTGTGTCAGGTTGCATACACCATTGACCGAGTGGCTTCATCCTGAATGACAAGGTCTGAGTGTTTGTGCGGGCTCCCGAAGTTGTCTCTGTAATATTCTTCTTTGTAGCTTCTTTGATGGTACCTAGAGTATGCGCTTCCGATGGGAGCACAAAACCAAAAAGGTGTGGACAGTTTTATTGGGGTTCGCATGGAATTGAATCGCCCTTTTGATATCCCCAATACCTTTGGAAGTTAAGCTGCATAGGTTTGTTTTTCAGTGAGGTCAGAACCTGTGTCAGGTTGCATACACCATTGACCGAGTGGCTTCATCCTGAATGACAAGGTCTGAGTGTTTGTGCGGGCTCCCGAAGTTGTCTCTGTAATATTCTTCTTTGTAGCTTCTTTGATGGTACCTAGAGTATGCGCTTCCGATGGGAGCACAAAACCAAAAAGGTGTGGACAGTTTTATTGGGGTTCGCATGGAATTGAATCGCCCTTTTGATATCCCCAATACCTTTGGAAGTTAAGCTGCATACCATGTCAGACTGAAAATGTCCCGTCATTGGAGAATCGGCTGGCATTCGGCAGTAAGTTTCCCGAGAGTCAACTCCAGGTCCTATTCGACTCCACTCAATAAACAAGCTCAAATATCTGTGTTATATCTGCTGTTTCGTCGATCGGTGGTATCCGCTGCTGACCCAGTAAGTTTAGAGTCAACTCCAGGTCCTATTCGACTCCACTCAATAAACAAGCTCAAATATCTGTGTTATATCTGCTGTTTCGTCGATCGATCGTATCCGCTGCTGACCCACTCCAGTGCCTAGTGTCGGAGAGAAAAGATTCACAGAAGGGAACACAATAGCTATATTCCAACAAAGCGGGTGCAAGAGCGTGAGTGCGTGCGAGAGCGAAAGTTACAACGCCCCCACGCTATTTAAAGAGGACTTTCTGACATTGATCCAGGCTGTCTGATAGGCGGTAGCGAACACCCATCAACATCGATCGTGCCTCTGTGAAAAGCCTGAACGCTGACCAAATTCGGTCGTGCTTCTGTGGCGCGCAAAAACACTCATCAGGTTTTGCTGAATTGATTGAATGATTGACCGGTCTGGATGCTTGCCGGCTTTCCAGTTGAGTTTTTCGTGGAGCAGTAAGTTCCGGGCGTTCTGAAGTTGCTTTCAGGAATCTGACCTTCCTGATACCTCCCCCTTTTGACTGTTCAACGTGAGATTTTCGACGCGGATCAAGTTGTAGGGGTTCCACCCTTTTTCTGATGCGACCAGTACGGCGTCTTGGTTGCAGCAATGGATCTGTCTTGAGCGGTACACGCGAGGCAGTGGCTATAGGTGCTGGTCTTTTAGAGATCAAAGGTTTCAAGCAGTAGTTTGAGGTCTAGTAACTGTTCTTCCGCCTTTGGGATCTGACGCTCAGTCGGCCGTAATTGATTGACATGTCGTTTCCATATCAATGATCCCACTTGGACGCTGTAAATCACCTGACCGATTCTTTTGAGGACGACTCCAACAGTCCATCTTCGGTGCCCAGGGCGATAGTTCTTCACAAGCACATGGTTGCCAGGCCGGAATGTTGGTTTTCCTCCTGTCGGTGATTGAAAACATGTAAGTGTTGGTAGGATAACGTCATGGGCAAGTCTCAACCGTCTGTTCATCATAACCTCTGCTGGAGAGCGACCGTCCGGAGACTGTGGATTAGGAGTTGCTCTATAGTTCAGCAGGAACGTATCCAGCACTTCTGTCGTGGTCCCCTCCCCTTCTGCTTTTGTCAACGAACGTTTAAAGGTGTCAACGAACCGTTCAACTTGACTGTTGGATTGGGGATGGAATGGTGGAGAAGTAACATGTGTGATGCCGTGTCTTCGAACGAATTCGCTAAACTGATGGGATGTAAACTGCGTACCATTGTCGGACACAATTGTTTCCGGGATACCGAATATTGAAAATAAATGTCGCAGTTTAGTGATGGTTGCCATCGTTGTTGTCTCCGACATAATGAAGACTTCAGGCCACTTACTAAATGCATCGACAACGATGAGGAAGCTTTGTCCGTTAATTGGTCCGGCAAAATCCACATGGATTCGCGACCATGGTTCTTCTGGCTGTGGCCAAGGCTGAGGTGACTGTCAGTTGAGTAACTTCTGGGCAGCTTCGCAACGGAAACAACTTCGACATAACTGCTCAATGTGCTCATCCATACCGGGCCAGTAGACAGCTGCGAGCAAGAGCCTTCATGCAGTTTATCCCTGCATGTCCACTGTGGAACTGTGCTAGGACCCGTTGACGAAGTTCAGTGGGAATGACAATTCGGTCACCAAAGATAAGACAGCCATTGACAACAGATAGTGAACTCCGTCGCTGAAAAAGTTTCCGGAGTTCCCCTGGTGGACTGGTTGTTGGTCAGCTTGATTGGTGGTACTTCATCGCCATTTGTAATATGCTGTCATTTTTGGTGGCATCTTGCACCGCGTCAAAAGTCACGGGTAGTTGGTTCATGGTGTCCAACACCACAGCACGGACTTCCGGTCCTGATTGGCTGCGTTTGCTTCGTGACCTCTGGGTTTGACCGCGTCTTTGGCTAGCTTTCCTCGTCCGGCACTGGCTTTCCTTGTGCCCACGTCGATTGCACACTGAACATTTGTGCTTTTTGTACGGACACAATCGCACAAAATGCCATTCGCCGCATTGCCAGCATGCTGAATAAGGTTTTCCTCCTTTCGAATTTGTCACCACGGGAGGGTGCTTCGATGTCGTCTTGGCAATGTTGAACGCAGGGTTGGATAAGGGCTTCTCCAACATGGCCGTGTCGTGCTTAAGATTTAAAAGGCGCTGGCACTCATGGGTAATTGACTGCAGCGTTATCTCGGGAGTTTGTTCAATCTTGCTCAATAGTCTCGCCCTGATATCACTGTCTGAATGCGACTGAAGACCACATATGAAAATAAGGCACTTGAACTGGTCTTCCGTCATGGTAGATAACTTGAATTGTTCGCATTCAAGGTTGACTCTACCGGCATAAGTGATGTAGTCCTCAGATTCCGTTTTCGCCAGTTTCATACATTGGTAGCGAATATTGAACAAGGGCGAAAGCTCACCGAAAATCATTGAAAGTTGCTGCACGGTTTTGTCAAAACTGAGATCTCGTGTGTTCTTAGGCAGGATAAAGTTGGAATACCGTGTGTGTTCCGTTGTGCCAAGCTTTCTGAGCAATAAGCGTACTCTCCAAGCATGATCTCTGTGCTTCAGTTCGACTTGGAAAACATCTTCGTAACGTCTGAACCACGAATCGAAGGTTAGGCCGGCATCAGGGTCATAATGGAATTCAGTGATGCTGTTGGCGATCGAGTCGACTGAATTTGTATCTGGAGCGGAATTTGGTGGTTGAATTTTCAGTTGCTGCGTCAATGTTTCCACCAAACGTAATTGCGCCTCTTTAAACTGGTTTCGTTGTTGCAGCAGAATTTCTCTCAACGCTTCAGCAGTTATTGTCATGATTCTGTGGGTTCGGGCGTTGCCAGTCTGTTATATCTGCTGATTCGCCGGCCTGTGGTATCTGCTGCTGACCCGCTCCAGTGCCTAGTGTCGGAGAGAAAAAGGCTCACGGAAGGGAACACAATAGCTATATTCCAAAAAAGTGAGTGCGAGAGCGCGAGTGCGAAAAGTACAACGGCCTCAAGCTTTTTATTGGAAGGACACTGTCTGAACTTGGTCCAATGCTGACGCACGCGGTCTGGCTTTAGTACGAGGCAGCGACGTGCTGCATACTGCGGAGGCGTTGTCTGTCCTTGATCAACGCTGACTCGCGCTGTCTGGGTTTGATGCAAGGCTGTGACGCGCTGCATATTGAGGGGGCGTTGTCTGTCTGGTCAACACCCAGCGGAGCTGAGAGTCTCCGTAGGTTCCGGGCGTTCAGTGGTTGCTTTCAGGAAGCTGACCTTCCTGATACCTCCCCCTTCTGAACGTTCAACATAAGCTTTTCGACGGGGATCAAGTTGTAGAGGTTCCACCCTTTTTCTGGTGCGACCGGTACGGCGTCTTGGTTGCAGCAATGGATCTGTCTTGAGCGGTACACGCGAGGCAGTGGCTATAGGTGCTGGTCTTTTAGAGATCAAAGGTTTCAAGCAGTAGTTTGAGGTCTAGTAACTGTTCTTCCGCCTTTGGGATCTGACGCTCAGTCGGCCGTAATTGATTGACATGTCGTTTCCATATCAATGATCCCACTTGGACGCTGTAAATCACCTGACCGATTCTTTTGAGGACGACTCCAACAGTCCATCTTCGGTGCCCAGGGCGATAGTTCTTCACAAGCACATGGTTGCCAGGCCGGAATGTTGGTTTTCCTCCTGTCGGTGATTGAAAACATGTAAGTGTTGGTAGGATAACGTCATGGGCAAGTCTCAACCGTCTGTTCATCATAACCTCTGCTGGAGAGCGACCGTCCGGAGACTGTGGATTAGGAGTTGCTCTATAGTTCAGCAGGAACGTATCCAGCACTTCTGTCGTGGTCCCCTCCCCTTCTGCTTTTGTCAACGAACGTTTAAAGGTGTCAACGAACCGTTCAACTTGACTGTTGGATTGGGGATGGAATGGTGGAGAAGTAACATGTGTGATGCCGTGTCTTCGAACGAATTCGCTAAACTGATGGGATGTAAACTGCGTACCATTGTCGGACACAATTGTTTCCGGGATACCGAATATTGAAAATAAATGTCGCAGTTTAGTGATGGTTGCCATCGTTGTTGTCTCCGACATAATGAAGACTTCAGGCCACTTACTAAATGCATCGACAACGATGAGGAAGCTTTGTCCGTTAATTGGTCCGGCAAAATCCACATGGATTCGCGACCATGGTTCTTCTGGCTGTGGCCAAGGCTGAGGTGACTGTCAGTTGAGTAACTTCTGGGCAGCTTCGCAACGGAAACAACTTCGACATAACTGCTCAATGTGCTCATCCATACCGGGCCAGTAGACAGCTGCGAGCAAGAGCCTTCATGCAGTTTATCCCTGCATGTCCACTGTGGAACTGTGCTAGGACCCGTTGACGAAGTTCAGTGGGAATGACAATTCGGTCACCAAAGATAAGACAGCCATTGACAACAGATAGTGAACTCCGTCGCTGAAAAAGTTTCCGGAGTTCCCCTGGTGGACTGGTTGTTGGTCAGCTTGATTGGTGGTACTTCATCGCCATTTGTAATATGCTGTCATTTTTGGTGGCATCTTGCACCGCGTCAAAAGTCACGGGTAGTTGGTTCATGGTGTCCAACACCACAGCACGGACTTCCGGTCCTGATTGGCTGCGTTTGCTTCGTGACCTCTGGGTTTGACCGCGTCTTTGGCTAGCTTTCCTCGTCCGGCACTGGCTTTCCTTGTGCCCACGTCGATTGCACACTGAACATTTGTGCTTTTTGTACGGACACAATCGCACAAAATGCCATTCGCCGCATTGCCAGCATGCTGAATAAGGTTTTCCTCCTTTCGAATTTGTCACCACGGGAGGGTGCTTCGATGTCGTCTTGGCAATGTTGAACGCAGGGTTGGATAAGGGCTTCTCCAACATGGCCGTGTCATGCTTAAGATTTAAAAGGCGCTGGCACTCATGGGTAATTGACTGCAGCGTTATCTCGGGAGTTTGTTCAATCTTGCTCAATAGTCTCGCCCAGATATCACTGTCTGAGTGCGACTGAAGACCACATATGAAAATAAGGCACTTGAACTGGTCTTCCGTCATGGTAGATAACTTGAATTGTTCGTATTCAAGGGTGACTCTACCGGCATAAGTGATGTAGTCCTCAGATTCCGTTTTCGCCAGTTTCATACATTGGTAGCGAATATTAAACAAGGACGAACGCTCACCGAAAATCATTGAAAGTTGCTGCACGGTTTTGTCAAAACTGAGATCTCGCGTGTTCTTAGGCAGGATAAAGTTGGAATACCGTGTGTGTTCCGTTGTGCCAAGCTTTCTGAGCAATAAGCGTACTCTCCAGGCATCATCTTTGTGCTTCAGTTCGACCTGGAAAACATCTTCGTAACGTCTGAACCACGAATCGAAGGTTAGGTTGGCATCAGGGTCATAACGGAATTTAGTGATGCTGTTGGCAATCGAGTCGACTGAATTTGTATCTGGAGCGGAATTTGGTGGTTGGATTTTAAGTTGCTGCGTCAATGTTTCCACCAAACGTAATTGTGCCCCTTCAAACTGTTTTTTTTGTTGCAGCAGGATTTCTTTCAACGCTTCAGCAGTTATTGCCATGATTCTGTGGGTTCGGGCGTCGCCAGTCTGTTATATCTGCTGCTTCGTCGATCGGTGGTATCCGCTGCTGACCCACTCCAGTGCCTAGTGTCGGAGAGAAAAGATTCACACAAGGGAACACAATAGCTATATTCCAACAAAGCGGGTGCAAGAGCGTGAGTGCGTGCGAGAGCGAAAGTTACAACGCCCCCACGCTATTTAAAGAGGACTTTCTGACATTGATCCAGGCTGTCTGATAGGCGGTAGCGAACACCCATCAACATCGATCGTGCCTCTGTGAAAAGCCTGAACGCTGACCAAATTCGGTCGTGCTTCTGTGGCGCGCAAAAACACTCATCAGGTTTTGCTGAATTGATTGAATGATTGACCGGTCTGGATGCTTGCCGGCTTTCCAGTTGAGTTTTTCGTGGAGCAGTAAGTTCCGGGCGTTCTGAAGTTGCCTTCAGGAATCTGACCTTTCTGATAATATGCATCATGTGGCCACTGAATGCCGGCCATCAAGATGACGATTGAACTGATCCTCAGCGTGGTGCAGAACTTGAAAAGCTCACTTTCTGTTGCCCATACCAGCATATTGTCGTGATTTTTGTGTGCTTATACTTACCATATATACTCGTACTGAACTTTTGTATGTACACTTCAGCTCATATACACTTGTTCTTAGACAAGTAATACGTTGCTTATCCTCGAAAACCTGGACTCTGTTCTAACTCGTTCTCGGACTCTTTCTAAACGTCTCACATATGTAGCGAAACATTCGGTATCTCGAAACCTAACCCGAAAATGTCACCTTGTCGTGGTGGTCGGGCTTCTGTGCTGCAATGATCCTGCGAGCTATACTATACAGTCCCTAAATGTTCAACCATGCCAGGAAGACCAACGGCGAACAGCCCGACGAAGAACAGCGATGTTGTGGAATGTAGGTAGCTCGGGTGCGCTGTTTGGTTGTTGGTCTGTTCGCCGAGCTTGGCAATTGGATTGCCTGCGCACAGCAGGTGCATTTTGAGCAGCACCGAGCTCTTTGGCTTTAAAAGTATTTCGACCGTATTGGATAATGCGCCGGCGGTCACGGTCAACCGTTGGGCGATCGGAGTGTGCGGTTTTGGGGGCCGACCTTTTCTAACCCGTCCCTCCTCAGGGTAAGGCGGCATCGCCGCTTCCATAAATATGGACATGCTGGTCGCCTGGGGGAAACACCTTACGAACAGCGAGTCTCTGTACTACAAACATTCGTATTACGCGGCGGTCTGGAGGTAAAGTCGTACAGTCCTCTGCGATAGGAGTGCGAAAACAGTAAGACGTTTCCCCCATGCGACCAGCAAGTTCATATTTATGGAAGCAGCGATGCTGCCTCCCCCCGAGGAGGGACGGGTTAGAAAAGGTCGGCCCCCAAAACCGCACACTCCGATCGCCCAACGGCTGACCGTGACCGCCGGCGCATTATCCATTACGGTCGGAGTACTTTTAAAACCGAAGAGCCCGGTGCTGACTAAAAGGTACCTGTTATACTTAGCCGCATCAGGAGTGATACCCTACTCCTTACACCCTCGGGCGAGGCCGGCCCCCTACAGTTAAGTAGATCAGACTGTTGAGTCATTGGCTACGGGAAGGTACCCCAAAAGAAGCCCTAACAACCGATGTCTCGCGGTCCAGACTCATGAGTCAGAGGCTAAGGCCGAGGTCCCCGAACAAAACCCTACATCCTTCCACTGCCTTTGTTATCACACTGACAGCAGCGAAAGTCAATGCTCCATCTTTGTTTAATAATCTCGCCCCAGGGTGTATTCCAATTGCCACAAAATCTCGTCGTTTCTCTCGCACGGATACGGTATTTATCGAGACGGAGATTCGGAAGCTACTAGCTGACAAAATTATTGAGCCGTCTAACTCTCCTTGGAGCGCTCAGGTTCTTGTTACTACAAATGACAGGCATAAGAAGCGCATGGTCATCGATTACAGTCAAACGATAAATCGCTTCACTTATCTTGATGCGTATCCTCTGCCGAAGGTGGACGAACTTGTAGAGGTGTCCCATTACATGGTGTTTAGCACACTAGACCTTCAAAGCCGAGGTCCCCAAAACCCTACATCCTTCCACTGCCTTTGTTATCACACTGACAGCAGCGAAAGTCAATGCTCCATCTTTGTTTAATAATCTCGCCCCAGGGTGTATTCCAATTGCCACAAAATCTCGTCGTTTCTCTCGCACGGATACGGTATTTATCGAGACGGAGATTCGGAAGCTACTAGCTGACAAAATTATTGAGCCGTCTAACTCTCCTTGGAGCGCTCAGGTTCTTGTTACTACAAATGACAGGCATAAGAAGCGCATGGTCATCGATTACAGTCAAACGATAAATCGCTTCACTTATCTTGATGCGTATCCTCTGCCGAAGGTGGACGAACTTGTAGAGGTGTCCCATTACATGGTGTTTAGCACACTAGACCTTCAAAGTGCGTACCACCAGATCCCCATTGTCGACAAAGACAAGCCATATACTGCATTCGAGGCATGTGGTAAACTCTTTCAATTTCGCCGCATTCCGTTCGGAGTTACTAATGTTGTGGCCTGCTTTCAACGCACCATAGGCAACATCATACGCGAGGAAGGTCTGCTCGATACATTCGCATATGTTGACAATATTACCGTGTGTGGTCGTGATGCCCAGGAACAAGATTGGAATTTGAAGGAATTCCTAGAGGCCTCAAAAAGTCACGGTATTACGTTTAACCAGAAAAAGAGCATCATAGCTACTGAGAAAGTACTATTACTAGGATACGAAATATCTCACGGTATGATAAAACTGGATCCTGAACGTTTTCGAGCCCTACGGGAGTTGCCTCATCCATGTGACATCCGTTCACAACGAACATTGGTCGGAATGCTGGCATACTACGCACACTGGATCCCATGTTTCTCGGATAAGATTCATCAAATCGTCCGCAATCAGATCTTCCCGATTCCAGACAGCGTACAAGCTGCATTGGATAACCTCAAACACTATTTGGAAAAGGCCGCCGTCTTCACCATAGACTACGCTCGTCCACTCGTAGTGGAAACTGATTGTCATGATTTTTGTGTGCTTATTCTTATACTTACCATATATACTCGTACTGAACTTTTGTATGTACATTTCAGCTCATGTGCGCTTGTTCTTAGACAAGTAAAACGTTGCTTATCCTCGAAAACCTGGACTCTGTTCTAACTCGTTCTCGGACACTTTCTAAACGTCTCAACCCCAAAAGAAGCCCTAACAACCGATGTCTCGCGGTCCAGACTCATGAGTCAGAGGCTACGGCCGAGGTCCCCTACATCCTTCCACTGCCTTTGTTATCACACTGACAGCAGCGAAAGTCAATGCTCCATCTTTGTTTAATAATCTCGCCCCAGGGTGTATTCCAATTGCCACAAAATCTCGTCGTTTCTCTCGCACGGATACGGTATTTATCGAGACGGAGATTCGGAAGCTACTAGCTGACAAAATTATTGAGCCGTCTAACTCTCCTTGGAGCGCTCAGGTTCTTGTTACTACAAATGACAGGCATAAGAAGCGCATGGTCATCGATTACAGTCAAACGATAAATCGCTTCACTTATCTTGATGCGTATCCTCTGCCGAAGGTGGACGAACTTGTAGAGGTGTCCCATTACATGGTGTTTAGCACACTAGACCTTCAAAGTGCGTACCACCAGATCCCCATTGTCGACAAAGACAAGCCATATACTGCATTCGAGGCATGTGGTAAACTCTTTCAATTTCGCCGCATTCCGTTCGGAGTTACTAATGTTGTGGCCTGCTTTCAACGCACCATAGGCAACACCATACGCGAGGAAGGTCTGCTCGATACATTCGCATATGTTGACAATATTACCGTGTGTGGTCGTGATGCCCAGGAACAAGATTGGAATTTGAAGGAATTTCTAGAGGCCTCAAAAAGTCACGGTATTACGTTTAACCAGAAAAAGAGCATCATAGCTACTGAGAAAGTACTATTACTAGGATACGAAATATCTCACGGTATGATAAAACTGGATCCTGAACGTTTTCGAGCCCTACGGGAGTTGCCTCATCCATGTGACATCCGTTCACAACGAACATTGGTCGGAATGCTGGCATACTACGCACACTGGATCCCATGTTTCTCGGATAAGATTCATCAAATCGTCCGCAATCAGATCTTCCCGATTCCAGACAGCGTACAAGCTGCATTGGATAACCTCAAACACTATTTGGAAAAGGCCGCCGTCTTCACCATAGACTACGCTCGTCCACTCGTAGTGGAAACTGATTGTCATGATTTTTGTGTGCTTATTCTTATACTTACCATATATACTCGTACTGAACTTTTGTATGTACATTTCAGCTCATGTGCGCTTGTTCTTAGACAAGTAAAACGTTGCTTATCCTCGAAAACCTGGACTCTGTTCTAACTCGTTCTCGGACACTTTCTAAACGTCTCAA
>NW_008751797.1:155445-176858 GCF_000715545.1 Opisthorchis viverrini
TCGTGGTGGAGCTTTCATGTCAGGCGAAGTACAAACGTTCCTTCACGACAGGGGTGTGGCAACCAGTCGAACTACCCCATACAATCCACGCGGTAAGGGACAAGTCGAAAGGCTTAACGGTACCCTTTGGAGGTCCATCACTCTGACCCAACAACGGGACATTACTGAGTGGCAATGTGTGCTCCTAGATGCTTTGCACTCCGTTCGCTCCTTATTGTCTACCGCTACTAACACAACACCACACGAGATTTTTTAACTTCCACCGGAAGTCAACGTACGGCACCTCTCTTCCGACTTGGCTATCGACTCCAGGCCCCGTTCTGGTGAAAAGGATGACACGTTCCTCCGAATACGATTCGTCAGTAGAAGAGGTGGAACTTGTTAACTGCAACCAGTAGTATGCCCGCGTTCGTTTCGCGAACGGAGAGGAAGAAACTGTTTCTCTTAAACACCTGGCACCCAAAGTACAAAATATCTCACATGTCGATTTAACTGAATCAATCGAAAGTGTAGTGGCTCCTCCAGACGAGACTCAATCACACTCGCTTGATCCTCTGGGAGGCGAAACGGCACCACCAAAACAACCCGGTGAAGTTCCAGAGAATGTTCTACAGTACATCACAGACCAACAACGTGTTCGACCGTATAATCTTCGAAACCGCGAAGCCTAATCTATATTCTCCTGATAATAATCCCTCCGGCGGGAAGAATGTTATATACTGACGTTGTGTTTAACTTTTTACTCGCTATTCATTAAACTAATTGTTTCCTAATGTTTTAGCTGATGTACTGAAATTGTTAGAAGATTAAAGCCAATCATTCGGCAATCCTCATTCTCTATTTCTGGCACAATCATTCGAGTGCGCAACAGCCTTGCGGGTCAGACATTTGAGTCAAAGGTGGGGTATGTCAAATCAGCCCCCTTATCGGCCTGGGCAACCGGGAAGTATTAAATGCCCTTGCGGCTCTTCGCTCACCGACCTCCCACTTCGTTCCCCCCCCCCAACCCATCGTACAATACAGTGCAATCAAACTCACCTGCCAATCCCATGGCCACTGTCCTGTGTCTTAACCATCGCCCAGAAAAATAAACTGAAATAATCACCTACTAACTGTCATGACCATATAAACCATAAGTTTGCATGGACCATTAACTCTTAATTTTCACTCTATATTTTCGGCTCATGTACTGAGTTATAAGACGATTAAAGCGTACATTACGCCCTTCTACTCTGTCTTCCTTCTAACCTCGTCCTGGAACTACTCGACTCTCGCAACATTTTAATCGTCTAATAAAGAAGCGGATCATGTTCTGCGACCCATGGTTGTTGATGCTGATCTTCACTCATCAGATGGCGTGCAATGATGGACCCATTGGTTCCGTAGCTTCAAAGCTCATATTACCTCAATCAAACCTGAAGGTCTAAATAAATTGGAAACTCTCAAGTCATACTGATCATACAGTGTACGGCTTCGTTGTTGAATGTGGCGACTATGATTCTGCGATAACCTTGCTTTTGCTCGAAAGATATCATGTATGCACGCCATCTTTTATCTACATAAAAACAAGAAGCTGGTCAAGATGTCGACCAGTTCGTCCAAAAACTGAAGTCACTTGCTAGAGACTGTGAATGCAAAGCAATATCTACTGTTGAACATACAAACGAAGCAGTTCGGGGTGCTTTGATAACCGGACTGCAGTCAAATACCATTCGGGAGAAACTGTTAACGCGGCATGAATTGGATCTTGACAAAGCCCACGAAGCCGCACGAGCTCTCGAACTTGCTCACACTCACAATCATACATATACAGACAACCCGTTACTTGTTCCGTGTACAACTTCGTCTATTGTTGATTCCGAAACAACAGATTCTGACGATAAACAACAAACATGCAACTTTTGTGGGAACTCCAAGCACCCTAGTTATAGGTGTCCCGCTAAGGAATCAGTTTGCAAAACCTGTAGAAAAATTGGACATTTTCAATGCATCTGTAAGTCCAGAACCTCGAAATATCACGCGGGTTCAGCTCAAGAGTCCTCAATCTCTTCGCTGTTCTGTGCTGCTGCTCCCAATTACCTATCCAAAACTACAACAGATATTTCGGCAGCTCCATAAGTCACGTTTCTTCATCAATCCTACAAACTCACAACTGAAAACTATTTCCGTATGATTTTGTGAGTGCACCAATTTATCAGCTCCTGCTTGCAATGCGCAGCTACCTAATCCTCCCTCCGCCGATGAATGGGTACAGGCGATAAAATCAATGTTTTGTTCCGACCCCCCTAGATTGACTGGTGACGTACGCACTGAACTGCGTAGGGCGCAGTATAGGCCCGGGGGACTCTCCGTTAAACATATCTGTCCATCTTAACCATGTAGCTGCGGTCTCGCAAGTCACCCATTGGTATGTTAAAGATGGCAGGAAGCTACTGTCCTAAAAAGCCCGGAGTGTTGTGGTGCACTCTGCCGGACGCCCAAATGGTTGACGAATGACCTGACCAGCTGACCTCGCACAGCTTTTGCGCACCAGCCACAAACTCGCAACACGTGACCGGCTAATTACAGAACCATGCGCTCCAATGCTTTTAGGACCTTCACTTTAACGTGATGCTATCGGATCCACTTAGATCATCTATTCAACATCAGTACGATCACTGATGTCGGGTTATGCTTGTCTTCACTCTAACAGAATGGCTTGATGATTCCTCCTTTACACGTCGTCTTTCACAAATTAGTTTATCGCAGCAACAACTGGAGAAAAATGTAAGTCAGGCAGTAGAGTATTCCCGAATGGAAACCATCAGGTTGAAAACTTTCTGTTCGTCAAATTCGAGCAGGATCTAGGTTAGTTCAGACGCAACACAGCTGGGCTTGTGTTCGGCATATTTCGCCATTCAGCCTGGGATCTGCATGGATGAGCCAGAGACAACTGTTCCGAATTGTAATCCGCGATTTGGCCCATTTCGTTTATTAATGACGGTAAATCCTCTACTTTGCTGAGTCCGCAGTTGATGTAGGTGAAGACCAGGTGCGGTTGCCACTGCACCTGGATTAAATGGGAATAGTACGCTTTGTTTAAACCCCTTCCGCAAATTGAATTCATTCATCCACCTCGCACAATTCACAGATCCTCTTCGTCTAGCAGGTGTTCCACAGCTAGTGTCTGTCTCGTAGAGACAGAAACCCTATCCATCAAGGCCTTCTTCCACGGGCACCATTAAATTTCATGGGTTAATGCGGGACGAGTGAAACTTGTTCTTGAGCCATCCTGCATCGAGTTCTTATGGCAGAGAATGGGTGACATCGATAGGTTCCCAGATATTATGGAACACAGGTGAGAACCTATGCGTCTCGACGAAAGCCGTAGACCACCGTGAGCTCGAGGCCTAACAGTTGACCGTCCATGGGGAATTCCGCTGATAGCTTCAAGGTAAAAAAAATTCTATATCCAGGTGAGTCTCGGTATTCAAGTTCCAAATTCATTTCGCTCAACAAGTATCTGCGCACGTTGCACGCTCGGGTTGCAAGCGTAGCCCCACAACCTTTCCACACGTTTTTATCGACATTCTCATGGAAAAATGCGAAAGCAGCTTATTTAACTCATTGGATGTGTAAGGGCTGATTCTATAACCGTCACAGATAAGCGTACCTTGAATCCGCCCACGGCAGACCCGAGGAAACAGCCTCAGAAACGAAAGCGTCCTCCAAGGGACCTTGAATGATTTTTAAGCGAACAAACAACACTCCCAGTTCCATAGTCTTTGCAAGTTCCATTTATTTCGAATTAGCACACTAGACATAGATAATGGTGGCACACAATTGTTCGGCTCCTTGTATCACTGGCATCCCGGTAGCTCGTGCATCTGTGACAACAGCACGTAAGCGGGAAGCGCAAACAAGCCTACACCATTAACGCACAAGATGATTCAACAGGAGGATCCGGCCACTTACTGACTAATATGCAGGATCAGGGCATTCGCCAAAGCTTATTGGGTAGGGTTATTTCTTGTCGCCAAGCGAATTCCATTCACCTCAAAGGTCTAACCTAAAAACGATTCAGTAATGCTCTGAAGAGTTGGTCGAGTCAACGTCAACGCTGAACATTCTATCTTACATGGAGCCTCGATCTGAGGTAGAATTTCCCCTCAAATTCCGTAAGGCTCAAGCTTTCAGCTGCAGGGCTCAGTTGAATGCTTCTGAGAAGTTGGAGAACATGGCATACGGTGGGTCCTCCGTCCTTAGATTGGGTTAGGCCGTCCATAAATTCTAGCAGGAGCGGTTTTGAGGGGATCGGTGTTACACTGGGATATCAAGCTATTGATAGTGAAATGATTTAAGATTTCCCGTTTAGGAATCCGTTTCATCGCCTTTCTCTGTACGCTAGTGATGCTAATAGGCCTGTATCTTCTGGGACTGACAATAATTTCCCTCCAACTAGAGGGAAATCTACGTTGATTGGACGAATATAGAGGCATCAGGTTGGAATGCTCTGCACGTGTGAGCGGCATTTCTTTTAGGATCCCTGAATAAACCTCGTATGGCCCCAACGCACTAAAGGGGTTAGTCCGGTGCAAAACTTTTCGACCGTCCTCTTCTGCAGAGACAAATTGGACCGTTAGCCGATCGTTGTTACATCTTGACCACATTGAACGTGATACCATTTGCACAGAATACAGGCCTGTGTAATTTTCCTTGTAAGATTCAGATACCGCTACTGAGTCACCCATGGGTTCCCTTTTTCTGTCTCTCAAGAAGAAGATGGTCGGTTGATTTTCTTGGTGATGTCTCAAGTACTCAAATGGTACTCTTCTGCTTTCCCGGACATGGTCTTATTTTCGTATGTGATGTATGGTGGATTACTGAATTATAGTGGCGCCATGCTTAACGAAATACCCGCTCATCCTCCGAATCTCTCGTAGTCAATTTTTCGGGAGAGTTCTGGGGGTTCCTTTCCGGTAGATGAATCATATTAGAGAGATTTTGATCCATCTGACCTCTCGTTGGTTTTGTGGGGAAAGGAACGCCGCGTTGATCGCGTTAATCTTCTGGGCAATACGCATTTAAACCACTATAATGAAGCTGTTCCAAGTTTTAATTGATCAAGCATTTCTGTGAAGTCCGTAGGGCAAAATTTTTGCATTTGTATTAAGAATCCAGGTTTCTGGCCCAGAAATAGATGGAATCAAATGTCTGAAAACATTGATGTCTGTGCCCTGTGGAGCTTTATTCAACACCTGACCAACGAAGTGCCTTTCGTTATTGATGAACAAATACAGTAGGAATGGCAGTTAGCTATGCTCTATCTGGTTATATAGACGACATATTGAGGCCTGGTTTGTGTCCGAGGCTTAGCAGGGGCACCTTCGCCATAAATATCTACGTCCTGCCCTGGTGACCCCAAGAACTGCCCCTCATTTGCAGGGCGTTTTGACCCCTGAGTTTCCAATTTACACGGGCCTTTCGTCTCTTGGGACGCAGTTGTTGCCACCGTAGTTGAACATTTCGACAATTGCTGGTTGTAGCTTTTGCAATACTACCATCTGAATGGCTAACTTGTTGTCCATCGAGCACGGCTAGTCATGTGCCCACTTAATTTCCCAGGCTTATGGTTGAGTTTAACGAACAAGATTTCTCTATGAGGCCCCGTCGTGTCGCTTGCGCTTTATACGGCAACACCAAAGAGTGTTTTTTGGTGGTGCTCTAAAAAAGCTCGCTTCCGAAGAAAGCTTCACCTTGAATCCGGCAACCGGCTTCTCAGCTGGGTGGAGTTTATGTGACTTATTTGACCGCAATCGCTCTTCTTTTGTGTTCGCATGGACTCCTGGGTTGTCCGCGCCCAGTGCAGCTAACTCTGTGTAGGCATGGTTCCCCGGTAGACTGTTGTCAGTTTTGCGGCGTTGGATGTCGGAGCCTTGGTTGTGACTGTACCACATGCGGGCATGCCGTTTTCAATTGGGTGGAGCTGAAGATTAGTAGCTTCGCACATGCTTCGGTTATGTGGCTCTTACAACAGTCCTCAAGATTGAGGGTATGCTTGTGGTCGATCCGTCTGTGAAGTTTGCTGCTTGCCTCCATACAGCTGACCCAATCTAGATCAGAATTTGTAAAATGCGTCTGGACTTTGCTGCTGTGCATTTTTCGTGCGCTTTAGAAATAATCGACAATCATTCTTTATACGTTGCGCACTGTGTCCTCGCGAGGCTTGCGAAACGGAGAGGATTTCTGACGTTGCAAGTAGAGAGGTCTGCGGCGATCCGTAGCCATGGCCGGTTGCTTCGGTGTGTTTTTCAGAGCACCAGGGTCTTCAACTACCATCGGGTTGGCCATAAGTTTGGGGTCAGCTAAACTGTCGCAGAGAGGACGTACGTTCGGCGCCTTTCCTTCAAGATTCCCATGGCCCACTTTTTGCATTTTTCAAAGGCGATACTTGGATATAGCGGGTTGCCAGCATTCAAAAGACTTTCCCAAACATCACGCGTAGAAGCTCCACTCTACGATAGCTGGGGCGGATAGCGTGACTAGTTGCTTAAAAGTTCTCTACTTCCCTTTAAGCGTAGCCATTCATCGAGAAGCAATAATAATCAGGTTTATTCCCAACTTGTGGGTGGCATACCGTCTGGCATGATCATAGTTTTACGGTCAGAATGGAGCATGACTGGGGGATTTGTGGGGGTGCGAGTTGCACCAAAAGAGAACAATGTCATAAACACTGTAGAATACCCAATGATATAGTAATAATAGGCTATTTTCCAACTTGTTGGGAACAATGGGCATGAGGTGCGACAAGTTCAAAGACAGCCAGGTGGCATGGACTAAAACTGAAAACCATTGCTGGCCATGAGTGACCTTGGGTGGTTAGGTAAATGGCCGGAATCACAATGAGCAAAAGTGGAGATGGAGATGTGATAATTCAAACTGGGAGCACATGGCAAGCCGAGCTCCGTATACGGATGTGAACTTGTGCAAGAGGCAAGCCGAAACTGTAGCAGAAAAGCCAGGCTAGCCAAATCCGAGGGAAAATTCATTGGGTACGGAAGAGCTCATCCCACAGAGGAGGTCGGAAGAGAACTGCTCGAAGTTGTGGCTGCAGGCTTGAGTGGGCTTGAGTGTTGACTGTACTACCAGGAAGTGCTTGTACCGTGGTCGTTGGTATGGTCATCTTGAAAAGCGACCCACAGATTATCCGTCTCCTCTTTGTAATGTGCCTTTCACTAGTGATGCCGTGACGGGCTCGGTTGCCGCATCAAAGAGCCGGATATCTAACTTGGTAGCCAATGAACCGGAAAGGGTAGCGACTTTCATCCATAAATCACGTTGTCTTTTGGGTTTTCTTCCAGAGGTTTGGGGAGAAGCACCAGTTTTCACGTGAGTATCCCCATTAAAATGGAACATTGGCGCTGGTCTTTCCCACTAAGAAATGGAGACTCGGTTTTGTTTCTGAATCTGGTTATTCGTGAAATGCACATCATCCTTAAGTAAGAGGTAGCACGCACAGACAAACGGGCTAGGACAGCTTCAAAATTGGTTCATCTGCTCATCCTAGAAACACGTTCATTTGAAAAGCCGCCAGGCCTTTCGAGCGAGACTTTGCATTTAAAGTTCTACAGTCGATGTTGATTCCCCCCGCAAATCAATGGCGACCAGCGGTAATTTTCCTTGTTATCTGACTGCTCATCAGTAAAGTGACAACCAACTGTTTATTGTGACCCCGTTTCGCTTCCTCGTTGCTGGTTTTCGCCTGTTTCCTTCCTACCCAGTGTCTGCTTTTTCCTCAGTATCTGGTGTCAATATTTTGCTTTTACCATGCCTAATTATTGGCGCCCTTGTCACCCCAATATCCAGGTTTATGTCAGTACAATCTCCTTGCTATGCTCCTCCCCTATCAAGTGCGTTTTACCGTCTCCCCTATTCCGACTTGATCCCACCAAATTAGCCCGACCTTTTTTGTGTCTAAGCACACCGATTTTTGTTAAGTTTTCACACTTCCTTGCAGTTCTAGAGATCCGAAACTGGCCCGTATTTTCGACTTCTCTGTCTCCAATGTTTTTATCGCGTCTAAATAGAAGGCGTTTGCCACCAAGTATGAAGTATTATTATTGTGGACCACAGACCGTCCGGATACTTCCAGGGTCAAATAAACCTTTACAATTAATCTGGTTCCATTTTAGGGGAAAAGTCATGAAATGCCTGGCCATGCGCACATTTTCGGACCAACACGCATGATTTGGTGGCCCAAATCAAGGTGCAAAACAACGGTTTGATGTGACTGGAAAACAGAAAGGTTTACGTTGCTATGGCCGGTTGGGTTCCTGAGATTGTCTGATTTTGTAGCACAAAATGCAGGATTTAAAGCCGAAGTTATTGGCTAGCCCTTTGCGAGTTGGTTACCGTATTGCTATCTTTGCGCATAAACGCTGATTCAGCTTCTGTGTATGTTTGAAAGTTGGGTCACGAATTTAGCCTGGACGCCAAAATAATTGTGTCAACTGAACTGGAGAGGGTGAGAATCTTTCCCCTGATTCCCCTTAATAGCTCCTAGTTCGGATTAAGGGAGTGGCATCTCAGCGAACTTGCTTTGCGCTCAAGCACCTTCACTTTTGACCATTTGGAATTAATGCGCAAGATACGCGAGGTTCTATAGTACCGGTGGGCACAACGCACCGTTTACTTTCATGAAACGCCTCAACATCAGACAAAACGTGGATGGCAGTGATTTTCTGGGCCGCCGACCTGCGTTGATGAGGCCATGCATGGCCTGGTTTCCATCGGGGTGAGTAGCGGTTTCCTCTTGCGCCAGAATCACGGATTCACGCTTGTTACACGGGCTCGGGGCTTCCGCTCGGGGTTGGCTTTAATAATAATAATGTATATTCCCAACTTGTGTGTAGCATACCGTCTGGCATGATCATGAGTTATTGGTGTTATTGTCATCCAGTGGCTTCTTTTCAGCTGAATGGTAGAAGCGAAAAGAGGGTTCAGAATTCCAAGAAATACACTCAATTGCAAATCAAATTGGTTTTCACGGCAGACTCAATTGAATCTCTCATTTATGATGTCCCTGTGAGTAGTTTCCTCCATGAAAAAATGTTCACTATTGCTCTCTGAGGTCATAATGAGGGGCGGTAAACAAGAAAGCGCGAGAACTGACACAAAAAGCGTCAAAATGTTTTGAACTGGGTGCTTGAGCCAGGGTGAACAAAACCGGAGGAAGGTTAGTCCACATACCAGCTCCCCAAATTGATAAGAGTTGTTGCCTATTATATCTCATCGGAAGCGATGATACTGCAGGGCAAAGATGTAAAGCACCGCAAGACCCGTTTATAAACAGGGCAGAAGCTTACAGGACACATTCAGTGGGGGCTACATCTTTCTTGAGTCCTGAGTAAACAACACGGGTGTGAGGTGGGTCCCACAGAGTTTCTGGAAGTTCACATGAGTATTACGAGGGAAAGCGCGCCGAACAGCGGATAACTTTCGAGCCGATCTTTCATAATGCAGTAGAAGGGATATGTCTGAAGAGAGCCAAATACCCAGATCCTTTTGTTTGTGATGTCTTCCAGTCCATTCTCATCGTGCACAACGGAGGCGTTCGCTGAGCTTCTTTTGAGTGACACATTGATACAATTTCCATCAGTCAGAGGAAGGTGCCAGTCCATCAACCAGCCGTTTGGAGAACGCCGGTGTCTGAACTTCAGGATTCCAGGTAGACTCCAAGAGGTCACTTTGGTTATCAAAGAACATCTGGAAGGTTGTTGACGTGGAGCAGAAACAGAAGTACTAACAAAACGGAGGCTTGAAGAACTCCAGTGGTAACCGGCGCCGGAAAGAGTAGGTCAAGGCGACTTTCACACAGAACAATCTATCTGACAGGAAGTCTCGATCCAAAGTAGAAAGGCCCCTCAAATCCAGTAAGACCCGAGTTTTAGGGGTGGGACGAGTAGGACTTAAACGCAGGCTTCTGAGAAATCGGAAAACATGGCATCCGGTGTGCGTCCTTCGTCCTTATCCTAGGTTGGGCTGTCTGTAAATTCTAGCAAGAATGGTTTAGAAAAGATCAGTGTTACACTGGGATATCGAATTGCTGATACTAAGTGGTCCATTTCAGAATGCGTTTCCTTACCTTGCACGGTGTGCCAGTAGGTCTAATAAGCCTGTAGCCGCCGGGGACATTCGGTCACAATTTTCATGATTAGCATGAAACTTATTTTCCTCCTAACAGAAAGAAGTTTCGTCGGTTGAGTGACTGACGAAACACCTGGTAGAAATGCTTCACCAGCATAAGAAACGCCCTTTCTATTATGCTCCAATGTTCATGTTGGCCTTTTGTGGATGGCTGATATCTTAGATTCGGGCAGTCGACGACCCATATACGAGTGTCGATGCCGCAGGGTGGATGTTACTTGGATTACAGTCCCCCCGGAAAAATATTTGTGAATTTCCCCCAGGAAGGCGGTACTAAGCGATTTTGTGTTGTATTTAAAGATTAGACAACGACGGCGGGTGCCGAGAGTTACCGAGGGATCTGTTCGTGGTTACTCGGGTTTTCTGGGATCAATTAAAAAAAACATTCAGAAAGGAAGTCGCTATCTTTTGGATGATTCTCTGTGCAACACCCGTTTACTCGCATACACTTCACGAAATTCCGGAGAGCTTAAATCGGGCCGCACATCATACAGGTCAACCATATTTTTTACTCAAAACGCAAGAACGTAACTCCCAAACCTGCCGACCGTGCAACATGTCTGGAGGTACACGCTCTCTTCCCTTAAGCTATCATTCTTTCCAGAGTACACGATGCTTTCGCGTCTTTCAAGCGGGGTCTATGCGATAAATCTTCACATTTGACCCTATTGATCAGCATCAGGACGTAATACGAAGCCTCTCAAGGTTAGAAGCCTCATTTTCACTATACGGGAGATTTTCTTATTCTCCCATAGTTGGTGGATGAGGGCGACCAGGGCTCCGGGAACCAGGAATTTTGTTGACGCATTATTTGCTCACTATCATCCCACCTTCGGAGATTCGGTGGAGGCTTGCGAGGATAGATGCTGCCAAGTTCGCTATTCCATACTTTCATTAATTGGCATCATGCTCACTTTTATCCCACAGAAAAGCGGTACATTACGATAGAGTCCCAAATATATGGTGAACTGATCCCCGAGCTTCAGAGTAGCCCAATGAAGTTTGCGCATCCGATGCCAAAATCCACATCCTCTACACGACTGCTAAATACGTTCCTCCCTCACTTTCTTTTCACAAGATGAAGGCGACACGGTACCTATCCTTACTCACCAGAAGCTTCTACTCGTGTCCCACAGTTCACCCACTTCTGAAAACCACTGTGGTTTTTAACTGATGCCATCAGCCTTGGTAACACTAGAATTGTCAAAGTTGCAGTGATCTGGCTACCCAATGAGTTATTTTACCAGGTGGTTGGAAAGAAATAAAAATAATGACGCTAGGTTGGCTATACAATTATAAAGAGGTCAAATGGAACATACTAAAAATTGTTCTCTTAAAAATAGTTCGCCGTTGGCCTAGGTCAGCGAATAAATAAAAATCAAACTATGTCGCTTCAGAGGTCTTCTTCTGAACAGTTCCCACATACAATAGAACAAAGCTTGCAAACAGGTCTTTCACCGTTGACCCAGCAAACACACGGCGGGGACATAGTAAAAAAATTTTCAAGCTCAGAGCACACACATTCATTAGACAAAATTTTTTCTCATTTTGGGTGGTGGCTGCTTGGAATGACCTCCCTCCGACGGTTGTCCACGCTCCTTCTAGAACCCAGTTTAAAGCACTATTAGAGTCCTCGCGCTGNAAGCATACTGCCCCGCGCTGAGAACATAAAGAGCAGTGCTACACCCTTTTTTCACTTGTGCCTTTCAGGTGAACGACAGCCACTGAGCAACAAGAACAAAACCGACCCGGGAAACTTGGGCAAAACTTCGATCCTGTGTATCAATCCATGAATCCGTGAATCCGTGATACTGACCTTGACAGCGCGCGCATCCAGATGCCACGGTGCGTGTGGGGGCTCGTTTTTCTCAACTGTCAAAAGGCTTCATACAGAAGATGTTATCTTCTGCCTGGACAGTTAGTGATTACAATGAATGCAAAACATAGTGGACAACGATTTTCTCGGAGGACCCGCTTTTCAGACCTACGTGTCAGTCCTGTAATTGTTAAAACACGGGATGTGGCTCTCTGTGTGGTTTTTACATCACTGGAGAATGCTTATTGTTCTGCAGTATCCAAGAAGGCATTTATAGAAGGCACTTACTGATCACTTGCACTACGTGGATAAGTCCACAGGTAACTTCATCTCAAGGGGCCCCATCCAATATAAACACAGCCTAATTACGATTGAACTTGATGGCGCCTGAGTCATACCACGGTGGCAGTAAATCCACCGAAGGCATCAAAGTAAGAAGCTACGATGGATACCGCTTTATTCCCCATCGATGGGTGGAAGACCGACATACTGAACTTTGTATGAAAGGGTTTCAGGCACTTTCGAGCTTCTGGGCGACCGCATCATGCTAATCTGTGGGCCTGGAGGGAGCAGCAGCCGGCCGAACACTGCTAGGGCTAACATTGCTGGATTTCATTCCGTGGTGAACGAACTGCTGGATGTGACATCTAAGAGCCATTTGTGTTGGAAGGAAAATAGCTGCAACACACTCCACACCAGCATAGTTTGTGGTTTGCGGTGGGGGCATCCTTCACGCTGTTACAAGGATAGAAGCTGCGATATGTACTCGGGCCGACCTGGATCTGTGCCAGATGCCATAAGGAGTGCCGAAATGCAATAATGCTATCTGGTCATATCCAGAATCGTGGCCTTCAGCAAGAAGGTGGACTGTGAATATAAAACCGCCCTCAGTTCAGAAAGGCCAGAGTATTCTCTCCTCAAGCGTAATAGTGCTGCTGGTTCTGCCGACCTTCCATCTTCTAAGTTTAAGGATGGCGGTGAGTTTCTCAGCCAGTACATGTTTGGCCTATTTGGGTCTGTCTAGGTGGAAGGTGTCCCAGACAATTGGGTGAATCAACAGCAGTGCCCATTTCCAGAAAGGGTACTCGCAACGAATGTAGTAACCACAGGTGTTTGTTTGACTCTTGTTACGACAAGGCTTCTGGAGTCACTGATTCTTCGGCTTCTTACGATGGCACGTAAAACCTTGACTCGTGAGAATCAAGTGGGATTTCGGTGGGGTAAATTTTTCCACTATCTTTATTGATTCTCCTGGAATTGCAATGCATACGTTCGGAGATTGTACATTCTGATGCGTGACTTTGCACTTCGAAGGAGCGGGGTGCACGCTGAAATATGGTATGATGTTGGTCAGTTTATTCAACAGGGCTTTGGTCCGTTTTGGTCTTCAAGGATGAGGGCGATGTCATCAGCGTACTCCAGATCAAAACGTCTTTCATCAGCAACGATTTGAACACCGAGGTTTAGGAGACCTTCCAGCGTTTGCCTATTTTTATCAATGACGAAGTTGAACAAGGATGGAGGCGTCATTGTCGGACACCGCTTTTTGTAGGGAAGCGTTTGGAGAGCTCACCATGCACCCTAACCCAGCCAGTAGTATGTGAATATAGGGATCGGACTATGTTTATAAACCTCTAGGCCATGCTTTGTTGTGAAAGTCTTCTTAAAACCATTGACCAGTTGACGGAATTGAAGGCACCTTTAAAGCCAAGGACTACCAAGATTGTGGGTCGTTTGTCACACCTGACCGAGTGTGGTAATGTGGTCTACGCAGCCTTTACCCGCTCGAAACCCCGCTTGATTCTCACGATTCAAGGTTTCGCGCACCACCGTAGGACGACGAAAGATCAGTGACGCCAATTCAATCAAGCGGAGACACTTCCGCTCGGTCGATCAATAAAATAGCCACCTCATATCCAGCTGCAGCTGCCTCTACATCACCAATGGTGCGTAGCCGGAATCTGGTAGAGAGTGAGGGGCAGTCAGTTCGATCACAGTACTTGCGTCCTGCATCCTTGTTTCTTGTAGACAGCATGCATCAATGCAGAGGGAATCCATCGTACGAGCAAGAGCCACCAGTTGACCTGCTTGCTTCAGTGTGAGAACGTGAAAGACGGATAAGTAGACGGGCTTTCGTGGTTTGATAAGACTTCGAAATGTTTCGAGTTGTGACTGCAGAAGCTGCAACTGAGTGTTATGCGGGGGGTGAGATAGCCCAACTGGTAAGAGCGCGAATTTACTGACCGGAAGATCCGTGGTTCGAATCCGACCTCCGCCTCTCCACTTCCCCTGTCTAGGCTTGGGCAACCTGGCAGTGTCCCAGCCCTCGTGCTTCCTTCGGGTAGCATGGCAGCTAGGCACCGGAAGGGTGTTACAGCTGGACGCTTTTGAGTGTTATGCAGGGTGAGCAAAACGGTCAGTCCTAGTGCTAGGAACTGCGGAGAATGTATTGAAATTTGGGTGGGGGAGGGTGGAAGATGGAAAACATGAAAGTGTAAGAAGGGAGGCGTCAGCAGTAGCATGTTTTGGTTCCCCACCCTGCTGTATGCAGCGAGTAAGGCGACGCGGCTGATGGCACCACGTGACGGCCGATGTCGTATGAGAGTATTGTTAGTTTTGAATGTCATGGTTGCACGAGGGCTGAGATACTGCTAGGGCGCCTACGCCTAGACAGGAGAACGATTAAGGTCCTCAACCAAAGCCTTTGGCCCAACAGCCTGACCGCAAGGCAGAGGTGTTCTGCTGGAAATGGAAGTATATTACCATATTTACGGAACACGTCGTCACACATCTTCCAACCCTCAACCTGGAGGGCCAGGAGACTGTTCTCGTCAGACCACTACCCATCGACCAAATGGTATGAGAGACTCTGTTAGTGTCGCGCGGACACTCCTCAGTATAGCTCACTGGGTCGCCGAGGTGCACAAAACGCCACACCACGGTAAGTAACAGTAGGCGGGATTCCGGCCTTGTAGGGATTGCATTGTCCAAATCTTCATACTGCGTCAGTTGTCAGAACAATGCCAAACGTATGAGTGACCCACAGTTCTGTACGTAAATTTCTCGCAAGGTTTCGATGGCTGATTCATAGTCTTTGCAGTCTTTGATGAATCGGTAAACACTAGGGGAGACGTAATTGAACCAGGTTTTCAGTTTATCTGGTGAATGAGAACCGATTGACTCTAGGAAGTTTGTGAAAGTACAGAACAAATGCTCCCAGGTATCTGCCGAGTTTTGAGTATTGGGGTCGGTATCGAATGGTTCAGGACGTAAGAATCGATCCATTGTTCGAAGAAAACTTTTTTGGATGAATAAATTGTTGTGTACGACGAGGGTCGGAGTGCAACGACAATCGGAATGACAATGGAAAAGACTAAGGACCTGAAAGCTAGGCTTTATTCATCCAAAACTTTGACACCGAGAGCTGAGAACGGAAGAAAGTGATTTAGCAGCAAATGATGAAACGTCTGAAAAACAGCAAATATATAACAAGTTCTAGTATTCCTGAATTTCCAAGGCTCATTCGACTTGGATGACCGGTCTGTTCTTCTGGACACGCTTGTCCACCAAGGAATGTCCTGTAAGTCTGTGCACATAATACGTTCTTTGTATTCTTAGACTTCCGGACGTGTGAGAGTATACGGAAAACTGTCCAAAAGCTTCCGTACACAAAGCGGTGTCCGCCAGGGATGTCCCACTCTCTCGATTTCTTTTTAAATTTGTGATCGCTAGAATCATGGGATGAACACTGGAAGGTCTTCAGAACCCGGATGTTAAAATAGCCTGTGACGAAAACCTTGTCGATCTGGAATATGCAGAAGACATCGTTCTCATTTTCGAAGAGGAGGAGATGGCGCAAGTGTTTTTGGATGAACTGACTAAAATCATCCCGTCCTTTGGTATGCACCCTACACCCACAAAGCGTAAGGTCTTGTTCGTGGACATGTAGTCACTGAACGCGCCACTTAAAATCCACGTAGAGGTAATGGAAGTTGTATTTTGGAGGTTGTATTCGTTCTGATTGTAGTGTGGCAGATGAGGTCAATGCACGAATCTGCAAGGCCCGGGTCGCGATTTTGCAAATTTGAGACCTATGGTGTCAGAGCGGTTTATCCGTGAATCGGAAGGAACGTGTGCATCAAGCTACAATGTGGGTTGTTTTGTTGTGTGACTGCGAGACTTGACCTGTTCGAGCAGCGGAACTGAGATTTCTTTAGGTGTTTGACAATCGTTTTCTCAGAACCATAGCTAGTGTGGGTTGGTCTCAGCGTATCCGTAACGAGGCAGTTAGAAAGCGGGTTTTTGGTTGTCCAACGGGTACTTCCACTGAAGTGTGTCCAGCACCAGAAGCTGCGTTGGTTGGGACATGTGTTGCTTATGCCGAACCATCATTTACCGAAGAGTGCTGTTTTCCATCCCTAACTCAGAGTGGCGTAAACAGAGAGGTGGCCAACCCTTGACCTGATAGAGGGGTATGAAAGAAACCACGAAGCCTTTGGGTGCTGTCGGTGCTACTCGCCCTCCAGGATGGGGACCGCGTGATCCTCACTACACCTGGTTGGAGACGGTGTAAGCTATGGCTTCCAACCGATTTCAGTGATGATCTTGTTGTCAGTTTCTATCCAGATTGCTTGAATGAGTGTTCAGAGGTGTAGGCACATCGGAGTGATTGTAGTAAGCCAGCACTAATCCCATTCCCTCTCCACCTTCGTTCTTTTTTTCACAATATGGCTTCTAAATAAACCATGGTTGTGCGGCAGTGAAGCATCGGTGTTGAACACTGATGTCATGCTGTCGATGATGATTATGATGATACCAATGGATGTTTTCAACCGTATTTATCGTAACCCATTCATCAAGTAAGGTGCAATAACAGTTTCTGCGTTACAGGTGATATGAATGCTGAAATCAATCGTCTGAGTCCTCGGCGTAGTCGGTTGCGAGTAGGTATTTGCCGCACTGAGTTATTTCGAGCCAGCCAAATTTTCAGCCTAAACACTTTATGCATTCTGGGCACTGTCAACAGACTCGCTATCTTCTGAAACCCGAATCCAAGTGAAATGGTTGAGCTGACTATCACAACTATCTGGACGCTGTTAACCGTGAACTTCGGATGACTACTCTCTTGCGGCGAACTGCCAATTGCTCTCAGCTCACAAACCCGGACCTCACTCGACGGGATATAGGTAAAGAGCTATGTGCTGTTTGAATGTTCAGCTTCACAAGAATTCATACCGGTCGAACTACTAGTGGCTGCTTGTGGTGTCTACTTATGTGCCAACTGATCGCAGCTGTCATTCACTGAAGAGCACTGTCGAGAACCAGCATTCCTCTTGTCTAACGAACAACTCAGATTCATAGTGGGAGCCGCCACATCTCTTTGGGTTCAAAGCCAGACAGGTGGATATCGACTCAAAAAAAGCCTATGTATAGTGAAAGAGACGTCTGTCTGCAAGGTTGAGGAAATAGAAGAGATCAGTGGATTTGGGAATGTGCGTAAGCTGTTTCATCTAATCCGTGAGACAGACTTCAGGAGGCCATGCGCTTCGAGTCAATCAGTATCGAAAACTGAATATAAACTAGAAGCCAGCGCCTTGATCGTCGGACAGAGCGTTCATATCAGCGGTTTTATTAACCCTTTGCATGTGTGTCGCTGTCTCTTCTGACTTTTCCAAATATAACCATGGTTCTTTTTATGGGGCGCCATCGAGTCAGTCGGGCATGTGAACTCCTGAAAGTGTTATTTAAAGACGCAACTGAATCTTCGCTCTATGCATTAAATAAGTTATTTGAGACAGCTTTGTAAGAAAAACGCATCACAGTGTTTGGGCCATTAGGTGGCCGCACTCTTATTAAGAAGCGAGTCTGGAGTGATCTTTTTGAGCATTGAGATGTAGGCCACACATTTATAATACGTCCGACAAAAGGCTACCGCCTTGACAGAATGATTGTGCTTCAGTGGCCTCCACCTCGCCGGAGGTGCGCAACCGGAAACGAAAACAGAGCGAGGAAGCAGTCAGTTCGACTACAATACTTGCATCCAGACTCCTTGTTTCTGCCAGACAGTATACATCAAATCAGAGAGAATTCAGTGTACAAGCAATAGTCGCACCTTGTCGTGCTTGTTTCAGTGTGAGAACATTAAAGACAGCTAAGTAGACCCGCTTTTGGGGTCTGAAAACACTCCGAAGTGTTGGGATTGTTAAATGAAGTTGGGTACACAGAACATGGATCTGGGCGTGATGCATGGCGAACAAAGCTGTCGTTCCTGGGGCTGGGACCGGCAGAGAACGAAGCAGGGTAAAAGAGATAATAGGTGAAAGTACAAAAAGACAGGCGTCAGTAGTAGCGTGTGTTGTGTTTAACGCGGAATGAAATATGACGACAATCAGAGTAAGAACGAAAAAAATGAAGGCCCAGAAGCCAGGCTTTATTCATCCAAAACTTTGGCACTGCTAGCTGAAACGAGAAAAAGCGATGTACCAATGAACGATGAAACGCTTTGAAAAAACAGCAAGTATACAACACACCCCGCATACATAAATGCTCACAGGAGTTCGTTTCATAATTGAATAATGTCAGACCTCTATTGCGCAAGAAATACGGTCGTGTCCGCTGTTGTACAGCCAAGGAGTGTTCAGAGCAATCGACATTTCAGTATCTGAATCAGAGGATTTAGTTCCCGCCCAATAAACGAATCATTATTGGGCTGTGATTGCTGCTGTTTGGATGCTGTAGTGCATTCAAACTCCGCGGAAGGTGCCGAGTGACGCAGGGAGACCGTCTTTCCCATGCAATTAGGGTGTCGGACATGTGTACTCAGGGTTACGCTCCAGGAGCTCGATTTCTTCGACTACGGGGTCATACTTCGAGGATCATATATTTCGCCGCATCAGAACTGCTCCTGGCGGTAATAGTGTACCAATTGAGGATTTTGAACTATGATGGGACGTTCGCTCGTGTGGCGTGGCATTGGTGGTGCACAACAAAGAATGAATCCAATGGAGCGCATTTCGTAAACTGGTTTGAAGACCCTTTGATCGTAATGAAGTCGTAATAGCTTTCCACAGGGTTCTATTTAATATTCCCACCTGACCATTCCCCCTTGGGTGGTCCGACTGGTGACAGCACCTTCTTAATAAAGAAATCGCGCAATCTCATCTGAACTGAATGGCAAACCACGATCCAAATGCACGAAACTTGGAAGGCCAAATATCTCAGGGACATAAAACAAAGCAGCCCGTATTGCAACCTGATACACACGTTCCTTGAGATTCAGGGATACACCGTTATAGCGAACGTGACCTGAGCCTTACGTGAAACACTCCACAACTTCGAGTGCCAATCCCTGGTTTGTAGGTGGCGTGTTCAGGGACTGTATGTCCAGGAGCGTGATCGTACACCTCGTGGATGCCAAACGCATGGCGAAGGACAGTTTGACTTTGGTCAGTTCATCCTATGATACTTGTGCCTTCTGCTCTTCGACGACGAGGACGATGTCTGCACATTCCAGGTCGACAAGGTTTTCGCGAGCAGCTAACTGAACACCAGGGTTCGTCTCATGATTTCACTGATCACAATTAAATGGGAATGAAGAAAATGGGCACTCTCGACGGACACCGCTTTTTGTACGGAAGCTTTTGAAGAGCTCTCCATGTACTCTCACGTCCGAAATTCTGAGAATATAACGAACCAATTATATTCACGAACTCCTGGGGCATTCCCTGATTCGCAAGCTCGTTAAGGAGAACAGACCGAGTCGAAAGAGCCTTGGAGATCAATAAATACTAAATTTGTGGGCCGTTTGTGTGTATGACATTCTTCTGGCACCTGAGTCACCTCTATCTTTGAACAGTGTGGGTGGGAGGTCACCCGGACGAGGAAGTTGGTGGCGCTTGAGAGAACATATGCTTTCATAAACCCCCGAGGCCGTACGGCGTTCCACGTCCACTGTCCAGGGTTCTACTTCAGATTTAGGATCCAGATGAGTGGCAGCTGATAGCCACAAGAATAGTTTTTCAAAGTATTTGGCTCGGCGTTATCGGCGTTCTTTACCCAAGATGATCAGTTCTCTGTTATCCTTGGTGGTTTCCGGGGGCCGGTCGTACTGGACCAACTGAAGTCATCCTCGGATATTCCCGGTTTTCTGAGCGTCCTCCATTTTTTTAGACTTCCGTATCCACCAGATTCTCTGTCGTCGCTTGACGTCTGATGATTCGTCGTGCAAATTATGTTCCAGACCGGCAAGATATTTCAAGCGGTGCCACTATTCACTCTGATATCCAGTGCTTGAGTGGTCTTGATAGCGCCATGCCGCGGCAAAGGTCCTAGAACCGTGCAAAGATGTGGTGATCTCGTTCCAGCATGAATTTACATCTGATGGTGGAGTAGTTCGAGGGAACTCCAGAAGATAATTCTGGTAAGTCAGTCTAACATCCGGATCTGCCAGCCGCTCAGTTGCGAAATGATTTGCCCGTACCTGAGAAGCTACTCCGAACGAGTGCGTGGTCGGAATCCACATGTGTTACAATCACCTATTGATCAGCGCCATCGGTTGATGATGATGAATTGGAGTTCATAGCTTCAACGCTGCTGGAAGACATTGCGTGCCTGGAAGACTTCAGTTTTTTGGAAGTTAGCACTGAACAGAAACAGTCTACTGTCAGCACAAAACGGAAGCAATGGTTCGCCATTTTCCGTACTTACCGAATCCAATCCATTTCAACCACCTAGTTGATTCTCAGATGCCCTAAGCCTTCCACTTTTTCATCCAGATCTATGGCAACCACAGCGCTATGTGAGTTTTCAGCTCGCTGAAACAGGGTGGTATTCAGCGTGCCATAAAACTGGCCTTTGATGGTGTGCGAGCAACAGCCGGTCGGGACGTAAGCATGCAGACAGACAGCACTTCCTATATTGAGGCCACTTCACAGATAATACCAGACGAACGGCATAGAAATGACTATCAGCGGGTATCCAGTCAAGAAGGATCCTTGCGCCCGGTGACCATGGACGATACCAACTCCTGCACATCCTGCCTCAGCAGCATCTGGGTCGCCAGAGGTACGTAATCGGAACGGTGACCATGATACCAACTCCTGCACATCCTGCCTCAGCAGCATCTGGGTCGCCAGAGGTACGTAATCGGAAGCAACTGGAGAGTGATGGGTGTTTAGCTGAAACATTTTGCCTGTATCTTGAATTCTCGTTTCCGATACACAGCGCACATCAGTTTCAAGCAAGTCCACTGAGAGGAACAACAGCTTGTTGTCTTACCTGCCTCAAAGTGCGACCACTGAAAGCAGCCAGATAAACTGGGTGTCTAATCATCATCATCATCATCGACAGCATGACATCAGTGTTCAACACCGATGCTTCACTGCCGTACAACCATGACTTATTTGAAAGCCTT
>NW_008751797.1:177118-180135 GCF_000715545.1 Opisthorchis viverrini
CATGGGTTGGCCACCTCTCTGTTTACGCCACTCTGAATTGGGCATGGAAAACAGTACTCTCTTCGGCAAACGATGGTTCGGCATACGTAACACATGTTCCAACCAACACAGCCTCTGGTGCTGGACACATTCTTCAATGGGTGTCGAAGCCCGGAGATTGATCTCGAGATGCCCAATGTTGTTGGATGACGCTCAGATGTTGCTTGTAGGACACAAGTAATCATCAGTCCTAGCTGATGGGCCTTCAAGTAGCGAGTTATCAATGAGTTGGGGAGTGGGAGGGGGGAGAAAATGTATGTGAAGGAGAAAGGAGGCGTCAACAGCAGCCTGTCTTAGTTTACCGGTCAAGTAAGACGTTTAACTAAGTAAGTAGGGGCGAAATGGCTCAGCGATTAGTGCGCGGATTTACAGACCGGAAGGTCCGTGGTTCGAACCCACCCTCAGCCTCAACTTTCCCTGTCTGGGCTTGGGCAACCTGGCAGTATCGCAGCCCTTGTGCTTCCTTCGGGTGGCACAGCAGTTAGGCACCGAAAGGGTGTTACAGCTGGCCGACCCGGCTGGTGACACCACGCGAAGGCCAATTTGGCGTTAGATTATTTGTGTGTGCAGTTCGTGATTATACGTGGGCTGATGTACTTCCAGGACACCCACACCTAGAGAGGATGACTATTAGGGTTCCGGACGAAAGCCTTTGGCTCAACTGCCTTTCAATTTTTGCGGTACAAGTTATCACTCTCGCTTAGTTAAAAAAGCGCGGATGCAGAATCGCATCCAGTAAATGTTTCCGCCCAACATGTGCTCACTTGCAATATCCCTCTATTTTACCTTGTCACGTTACCTTGCAGAAATGATTTGAGCGCAGATATACTGACCAGAAGGTCAGTGGTTCTAACCCGACCTCTGCATCTCAACTTTCCCTGTCTGGGTTTGGGTGACCTGGCAGTATCTCAGCCCTCGTGCTTCCTTTGGGTAGCATGGCAGCTGGGCACCGAAAGTGTTACAGCTGTGCGATTTATTTTTTTTACCCTGCAAAAAGCCTATTATGATGCTGAATACTTTTTCTCGGTGTGGTCGACTTCATGGCTCATTTAGTTTGAAATAGTTCCACAAAGGGAACAGTTTTCTACGAACATTATCGGATTGCACAAGTGCTTCATCAGAGAAGTAACCTTTTAAGAGGCCTGTCCACTGGCGCTAGGTGGACTAGACTCACGCAAGCGCGGTGTGTACCTTAGTCTGCAGTCCCTATCATTTCCTCCGTCACGAAGAGACTGGACCTTATCGTGGTGTGCACCTCATCGACCCATTGGGCTATACTGGGGGGGGGTGTCCCCGCGACACACTCGGTCTCTCATACGAGATTGGTCAATGGCTAGAGGTCCGACGAATACAGTCTCCTGGTCCTCCAGGTTGAGAGTTGGAATAGATGGTGACTCGTTCTTTAGAAATGGTAATGCATTTGCATTTCCCGCTAAACATCGCTGTCTTGCGGTTAGGCTTTTGAGCCAAAGGCTATAGTTGAGGACCCTAATCGTCCTCCTGTCTAGGTGTGGGCGCCCTGACAGTATCCTAGTCCACGTACAACCATGAACTACGCACATACAAATAAACTCATGCCACATCGGCCGTCGCGTGGTGCCTTCAGCCGGGTCGCCTTACTTGCTGCATACAGCATGGCGGGTAAGCGAAAACAGGCTACTGCTGACGCCCCCTTCTTTCTCTTTCACATACTTTTTCTTCCCCCTCTCCCCATCCAATTAATAACCCTCCTGTTGTAGACCCAGCACCTAAGACTGATGACTCCGTTCGTCTTGCATCGGCTTTGCGTACGAGGTCAGCTCGTTACATGGCACCTTCAAATCAATCTTCAAGCCTCGACACCCTGTCTATCTGACCGCGTTCAATGTGCGCACTCTGAAACAAGCAGGACGATAAGCTGCTCTTGCTCTTACACTGGACCCGTTTGGCATTGACATGTGCTGTGTCTCAGAAACGAGAATTCAAGATGCAAACACAGTATCCTTACTTGACTGGATACCTGTTGATAGTCTCCTTTGTGCGGTTCGTCTGGCAACGTCTGTAAAGGAGTCTCCCAAGGGAGAAGTTGATAGATGTCTGTTCATCGTGTTTGCCTACGCCCCAATCGACTGTAGCTCCGATGCCGTCAGACTAGTTTATGACACTGAATGCCCTGTTGCGGCGAGCTAAAAGCTCAGACATCGTGGTGGTTGCTGGAGATATCAATGCACAAGTGGGTAGGCTTGGTGTATCTGAGACTCAGGAGGTCAACATGGATTGGACTCGGTACGTACGGACAATGGTGAAAGATTGCTTCAAGTGTGTGCTGTTTTTATGCAGTACGAACTTCTGAAATAGCCGTAGTCGTCTGGCGACATGGTGCCCTCCAACGGCAGGCCACAAACTCAAATCTACCACATTGCCATCAGCTACCGATGGCGTGGATCAATAACTGACTGCCAGTCGTTTTGGAACAGATTTGTTTATTCCGACCACGCACTCGTCCGGAGTCGCTTCCCTCTAGGTTTCCGTGGGCTGCGTAAGATGCGGACAAAGCACTTGGCAGCTGAGAGACTGGCAGACCTGGATGTTAAACGACTTTGCCAGAATCATTTTCTAGAATCTGTTCCTAAGCTGTAAACTCATACTGGGATATGACTGTCATCTCTTTGTATGGTGCTGGAAATTTTGCCTGTGGCACGGCACCACCAGGCTGCTGGAAATTCTGTGGCACGGCACCACCAGGCGCACTCAAGCACTGGATATCAGACCTCATCATCATCATGATTGTCAGCTGTAATAACCAACCACTCGTCGTACAGTGGTTGGAGTTGCCGCAGTTCCGTTCACCGATGATTTGGGGGGAGGGGGGAGTGGTAGGTAGCTGCGCATTGCACGTGGAAGCTGATAAATTGGTGCACAAATCCAGCACTGTCAATGGGCTGCCAAGTGAAGGGCGGTTGGAAAAGGAGCTATGCATTGAAGGCAATAGCTTGGAT
>NW_008751797.1:184339-242027 GCF_000715545.1 Opisthorchis viverrini
GCATCGCTGCTTCCATAAATATGGACATCCTGGTCACCTGGGGGAAACACCTTACTGCCTTCACACTCCTGTCGCAGAGGACAGTGCGACTTTACCCCCAGACCGCCCCGTACCACGATTACTCGTAGTGCGGAGTCTCGCTCCTCTTGGTCTGGCTGCTCCCCTTTGGCCTTCCTGGCATGGTTGCACCTTGTGGAACGAATTCCCAGCCAGTGTAGCCCGCCGGATAATTGCAGCATTCAAGCCCGACCACTTCGTCAAGGTGGCAGCTTTAGGTTGGGGATATCAGACCTAACAGTCGCATTGCTTAAATCTCGAACCCAGCCGGCCCGGAACACAACGTGATGCGACGAATTATCAGACGTCATATGAAGGAGAGCATGCAAGCCGATCGTGAAGTGTGGTGGACACAAAGCCAAGGAAATGGAAGAGGCACAGAACGCCAGCAGTGCTCGAAGATTATTTCAGCTGATCCGCGCGAAGGGGCTCCGAAATGATCTGTGAGTGAAACCATCAAGAACAGGAAGGGAGTGACCATCTCGGATAAACAAGAATACCTCACCCGTTGGGTCGAATACTTCGAACAACAGTTGTCATGGCCACCAGCTGGCACCAATCTGGAACCCACAGGTGGAACCGCCTACAGCCTCAGAGTTTTATGACTGCATATGTTCTCTTAAGCGCTACCGAGCCTGTGGTCCGGATGACCTTCCACTCGCATTATTCAAAGATGGGACTGAAGTCCTCAGTCAGCGCTTGTCTGATATGTTTGCTTGCATTTGGGAAAAGGAGTCTGTCCAAGACAACTGGCGAGAGTCGGTGGTAGTGCCCATTTTCACAAAAGGGGTGCGTAGCGAGCGTGGTATCACAGGGGGATCAGCTTGACCTCGGTCGTAACGAGAATGTTGGCGTCACTTGTGCTTCGTCGCCTTACGGTGGCTCGTGAGACACTGGCTCAAGAGCAGCAAGCGGGACACGAGCAACATGCTCGTGGACATGCATTCCCTTACAGTCCAGGGGGAAGTAATCGAAGTTGTGGAGCGTTTTACATATCTTGGGAGTTGTATTCGTTCCAACTGTAGTGTGACAGATGAAGTCTGTAAGGCTTGGGTCGCGATTTTGCAAATTTGAGACCTATGGGGGAAGTAAAGTTGTGGAGCGTTTTACATATCTTGGGAGTTGTATTCGTTCCAACTGTAGTGTGACAGATGAAGTCTGTAAGGCTTGGTTGGGGATTTTGCAAATTTGAGACCTATGGTGTCAGAGCGGTTTATCCCTGAATCGGAAGGAACATGTGCATCAAGCTACAATGTGGGTTGTTTTGTTGTGTGACTGCGAGACTTGACCTGTTCGAGCAGCGGAACTGAGATTTCTTTAGGTGTTTGACAATCGTTTTCTCAGAACCATAGCTAGTGTGGGTTGGTCTCAGCGTATCCGTAACGAGGCAGTTAGAAAGCGGGTTTTTGGTTGTCCAACGGGTACTTCCGCTGAAGTGTGTCCAGCACCAGAAGCTGCGTTGGTTGGGACATGTGTTGCCTATGCCGAACCATCATTTCCCCAAGAGTGCTGTTTTCCATCCCTAACTCAGAGTGGCGTAAACAGAGAGGTGGCCAACCCTTGACCTGATAGAGGGGTATGAAAGAAACCACGAAGCCTTTGGGTGCTGTCGGTGCTACTCGCCCTCCAGGATGGGGACCGCGTGATCCTCACTACACCTGGTTGGAGACGGTGTAAGCTATGGCTTCCAACCGATTTCAGTGATGATCTTGTTGTCAGTTTCTATCCAGATTGCTTGAATGAGTGTTCAGAGGTGTAGGCACATCGGAGTGATTGTAGTAAGCCAGCACTAATCCCATTCCCTCTCCACCTTCGTTCTTTTTTTCACAATATGGCTTCTAAATAAACCATGGTTGTGCGGCAGTGAAGCATCGGTGTTGAACACTGATGTCATGCTGTCGATTATGATGATGCATCATTCCTTATTATTTTTCAGCAATGCCTGTGGCTAGTAAAGCCCGGGTCTATGCCGATGTTACGGCCAATCGACCTCGGGAATATTGGGACTACGAGGCTCACCAGATTCGATGGGGGTAGGTTGTAATCGCCTGCGTACATCCTAATCTTCGTCTTCCTGAAGTGATCAAGAGGATTATCAGATTGTAAAAAAGTTGGGCCGGGGTAAATACAGTGAGGTTTTCGAGGGAATCAATGTAACTACCAACGAGAAGTGTGTGATCAAGGCCTTGAAAGTGAGCTATGCCATACTTCGTCATCCAGTTTAGTTTGATAGCCGGTTAAGAAGGCTAAAATCGCTCGCGAAATTAAAATATTGGAAAACCTACGTGGGTTGACTAATATAATCATTCTGGAGGCAGTTGTCCGCGATGTTAAAGTAAGTCACCAATTTATCCATCACACGGCTGTATAGAGTCGAACTCCTGCACTCATTTTTGAACATGTGGATAACACAGACTTCAAAGAACTGTATCAGACTCTGAGTGATCATGATATCCGCTACTATCTGTTTGAGCTATTACGTGCACTTGATGTATGTCATAGCATGGGAATTATGCACCGTGATGTCAAGCCTCACAACATTCTGATCAATCACACCGAAAGACAGCTCCGTCTAATCGATTGGGGTCTCGCGGAATTCTATCACCCAGGACAAGAATACAATGTCCGAGTGGCCTCACGACATTATAAAGGGCCTGAATTGTTGGTGGACTATCAGGTAAGTAACCATATTACTTTATTTTCTAACGTCGAGCTCTCTTCATTAGATGTACGATTATTCCCTAGACCTATGGTCTGTAGGATGCGTATTTGCTAGCATGATTCTAAGACGAGAGCCGTTTTTCCACGGTCACGATAACTACAATCAACTCGTGCGTATTACTAGAGTGCTTGGCACAGACGAGCTGTTCCAGTATTTGAACAAATATGACATAAAGTTGGACGCGCGTTTTAGTGAGCTGATAGACCGCCACCCGCGAAAACGCTGGGACCGCTTTGTGCATCCGGAAAATCAGCACTTGGTCTGTCCTGAAGCCTTGGATTTGTTGGACAAACTCCTGCGATATGACCATCAGGAGAGGTTGACAGCACGTGAAGCGATGGAACATCCATATTTCAGTAAGTTTCCATTTTCTCAGATGCCCATGGTTTCCTTGTCTCTAGAATCAATTGTTTTGGAACACGGTGGATCTATTCCCGCATCTGCTCAAAGTAACCAGAATCACTCAGGAAATGATGTCAAGGCGACAGGTTAATATCCAACGACTGCTTCTAATAACATATCCTTGTATCTGCTCCTGCTTGGTTTGGTACACTGCATACGTGAACAACCACAATCCTGGAAAACATTTGATTCTTGATTTCGTCACCCTACCAACCTCTGTTTTTGACCCATTCATCTTTAAGCATGTATAAAATATGAACCTTACCCATCCCTCAAGACGTTTTGCTACATGGCACGTGTTCTACACCTCCGGCTGTCCGTCGTCTTCCTACGGTTTATTGACGGCCGTGACGTCCTGTCTTCATTCCTGGGAACATGCGCTCCACAGCTGCTTAGGTATTGTTACCCATAGCCAACCCTTACTCTCATCCCTCTATCGTGGAGTTGTCTTTCACTGGTTTCTAAAAGTGTTCAGGCCTTCGTCTCTTTCTGAATCCTTGTTTCTTGTACTATTGTCCGACACTTCTCTTCTTGTCACCCCCTCCCTTGTTCCTAGACCAACAAGCTCCTTATGTAAGCTATTTTTGTTAACATGCAACACGAACGCAATATTCGGTATTCTGATAACTTTACTCGTCGAATGAAGTCAGTTTCTCCTTATCTATCGGTACCCTAGATATCGGTAAAAAATTTGAGAGTTCTCTATCTGGTGGATTATCGGTAAAATGTCAACGGCTGACTAGTATTCACACACTCTACCTTAATGCGAGATAATACTATATTCAGGTATCTGAATCCTTGGTTAACACAGGGTCCATGAGGCATGATAACTGCTACCAGACGTGGTTCGTGTTCCAGTCTTTCCAGCTCCCCCAAGGCTCATGGGTACGATCCGCCCCAATTTTCGTTGGCGACTAGCTTCCAAGGTACTATCCGATCTTAGCACTCACAGAAGACATTTTTCACAAGTCACGCTGGACTTAGCCCTGACAAATTGAGCGTAGATCGTAACCTTCCTCTCCAACAGATTCTAGAACAGTGACACCGCTTCCAGCATCCTAAAATGGTCATCTTTTTCACCCGGAGTTTGTTTCCGACTCCGCTTATCATTGGGACACCTGTCGATTTTAGGTGTTCTTCGTAAATTTCTTAATCTGATTCACATGTGAAGGCCTAGGACTAGCTCTCACAACCATGTCCAGTGGTTCCAGGCATGTTCTCTTTTCCCTTTCCCCTAACTTCGCCGATCAAAAGTTAACCTCATAATTACGGATTGAGTAAACAAAATTGTCAACTAATTAATTGTGGGTATCAGTCTTGAAGACGTGAACACCTCCAGTGCTTGGCTACTGTTCAGAGCATTGTTTGGATCTGGTAAGAACCCTGAGTGGTTTTCCATGTAGTAAACGGTAATCTCTCTAGGTTTTACTTGCTTAGACACATGATTCGCATACCAGAGAATTAACATCGTCCACAGACATTTTTCTCACAACTACCTGCAGGATGGAAACAGTATAGAGAAGGTCAGATAGTAACATTGTAGTGAATTGCGCGTACCATAACCAGAAAACCTACCTGCGTCTGTACTCGCTATCTCCCCTGACGAAGATGCCGGTGCGGAATGGATCTATGTTGTATCTGATGCTGGGGACTAACCTGTTTATGTCCGTTGATACACATTCATCCAATTCGTCGCATTAAAACCTTTTTTTCCTCGGCCGCCACACCAATGACAGGCACCCATCACTGCTGTATTCGCTGCTTAATAGTAAAGACCAGTGCCTCAGATGCGTAACTACCCATTCCCGTTTTGCACATCATCCTTTGATGATTTATTGTACTTGTACCCAGTTCGCAGCAGCTGATGTTGGTGACGACTATAATCGAGAGCTGGGAAGACGGCAGCACCCCAAGTTTTGTTCTCAACTTATTTTGGTATGGATTTTGCGTGTCTGCAGGAGGTTCGTAACCGCTTACAGTCGGTCTTTTGGGAACTTGCAGCTGTTTTCTGCGTGAACGTCTATTAAACTGTTGGTGTACACGAGTAGTAGGTTAATTACTTGATATGTGTTTCCCCAGACTCTGTGGCTACAAAAGTTAATTAAATCCATTTTTGCAACAACTCTGAACCTTTTGTAGCCTCTGGCGTCTAAGGATAGTTCGGCAACCTTCGGGGTTTGATGTCATGTCCACTAATGGATATTCAACCGAGAGCGTTTTGATTGCTGAATTCAGTCCATCAGGGTATGAGGTTCAGAGCTTCGTTAATCATGTATACCATGCGCATCGGGCCCCCCTCCCCTGGATATATTTCTGAACTAAAGGTTCCGGGTACCACCCTTACGTTGCTGCCAAAGGTGTATGCCGATGTAGTGCCTCCCAGGCAGCACAAACCAAGACGATAATGTCGGCACGTCCAGCATAGCGTGCGAAAAGCTGGCATCGAACATCATTTCCGGAATTTAAATCCAGGCGCGTAACTTTGGTGTGGACTAGCCATGGGGTTACACCAAGAGAAGAAGCTGCTTAATCGACCGAGATGTGAATGCAGTTTATACATATCCACTACCTTCAATTAAACCAAGGTAATTCGGGAGCTAGTTTATGAACTGAAGACAATAAGGGTCATGTTTCCAACCCTGAATTTTCAATTGGCTTTATCCACACCTGGGAAATTTTGTTGTAAGTCATCAATTGCGTTTCTTTCGGGTTGCCTGCCTGCTATGAACCGTACATGTACCACGAGTTAACGGTTCGATTAGATTGTTACGGGTTTCATGACTTTTCGACACCACAGTATAGCTATGGCGCACCAGGTCAACATTTCATAGAATTTCAGAGGTGTGACTGATACATCTCAATACGGATGACAATGAACTATAACTTCACTGATACTTGTAAGGCAAGAACCTTGTGGAGTCGAGGTTCATCTACCAACTGAGATGATGTTAATGTGACTCGAATGAATCCATCGATTTTTCGGAACATAAATCTCTTTTATAAGAGGTATCAAGTAAGAAGATTAAAAAAAAACGGAAATTCAGGGATTACGCTTAGCCTATCGGGTGGAAGATTGTCAACGAGTATACTTCAGTCGAAAAGAAGTGTACTTCGGCGGTCTTTTCAGGAATGTCAGGCTCTTGGNCGATTTTTCGGAACATAAATCTCTTTTTATAAGAGGTTCAAGTAAGAAGATTAAAAAAAAACGGAAATTCAGGGATTACGCTTAGCCTATCGGGTGGAAGATTGTCAACGAGTATACTTCAGTCGAAAAGAAGTGTACTTCGGCGGTCTTTTCAGGAATGTCAGGCTCTTGGTTGCCGGGCAGCCTGATAGGTATCTCCCCCGAAGAGAAAGAAGACACTACCTGCTTCGCAGTTTCGGCATCTGTAAAATGTAATCTCATTCATTTTTCGTTCCAACGGTGATATACTCGTCCAGATAAGGTAATGAACTGGAATCTTACGAGCTGTCTGGAGACCATTCTCAGTGAAGCCTGCTTCGCGGCTACCGGGATTCGAATCGAGAACTTCCTCAAGCTCTCACCTGTTTTGTAGCACCCAAGTGACATTTGCTTGTCTGTGTATCTCATCTCTGCTGGCATACATTCATCCTTGAGCACAAAGAATGTGGTGTCGCACTCTGGTATCCTCTGTGTAATGGCCACATACCAACGACATTGACTTGTTAACCCTAGAGTTTGTTGGTTGGCGCCCGTAGGTCTTGTCTAACCTAGCTGTACCGGGAATTTATATATTCACTCGATTACGTGGTATTCTAGCGTCACGTTTCAGCGTCCTGCATTCGCATGCAGCATTCTGTTTGTCTTCGGCCACTAGTGCACTTTCTTACTTAAGGTCTCGGCCTGGCTCTGACATCTTTGATTCTTACGTCCTTGTTTTTTGGGTTATTCGTCCAATCTCCATTGTCACATCTGGTTAGGCCACCTGCCAATCGCATCTATTTCCTTATAGGTTTAACAGTGATCTTATAAGATATACCACTGGTTTCTGAAATGCTAGAAGACTGGTTCATAGTTCAGCAGAGTTTGCATTTACAACTTCATGTAGCTTATCTCCCTTTATTAAATGATTGCACTGGGTTTCTGAAAACTAGGCCCATGTAGCGTTCACATAGGTAGTTTTATCGATTCAGTGCCGGTGGACGACTTCAGTTGCACGTGACATGGGCAGTCGTACGTAAATTATGACTTGCGCTGTTTGACCGATCGATGACAGCTTTCAATGCGTTTTTGGTTTGGGTGGGCGTAGCGGAGGGATTTCATTGGTCTACGACTTTTAGATACGTCTTATGGCTTGTAGTCATTCAGAGGGCCGCACGTGTGGTCCGTAGAGCCAAATCTCAACGCGATTTTATTCTGGAAACAAGTTATAGTTACTGCAACTGAAATTGATGATAACGTGGTGCACCCATGAGTCTATTGCTATAGGTGTTTTTCCTTCTCGCACCCCATAATCTGTTGGGTCTATACGTGAAACCCAACGGCTCTGTCCTATCGAAGAATGTCAGTAATAGGTGCCAGTGATTGTGGTTATACAGCGTGTATAGTGTTACCGGATTAGTGCTCATAAGTGGGCTGTGTTGACATAAAGTTGGACTTTTTGAGCTTCGGAGTCCTTGAATGGGATCGTACCGAACTATGCCGTGTGCACTCGCAGCAAACATCGGGCCCACATCCTGGGTACTTCGAAAATCTCATCCTCCTGCGAAGACGCTGTATGGTTGCAATTAGTCCACCTCTCGCCAGGAAACACTCCTTTCTGGACGATATTTTGTTATGCATAGGTGTTTCTTGAATTGAAGTTTTGTACCTGAGCGACGACCGTTTGTGTCCAATGCCCTTGCTTGGAAGCTTCTAATCTCCATGTGTGGGATAAAAGTTTGACGTTTCCATCGTACTTTCATGGAGTTGTCAGAAGAACTATCAACATTTTTAGAATAAAATGATACATGACAAATATGAACATAAGCTTGTCTCCAGCTCGTTCAGTTTACAGATAATATCTGTAAACACTGGGCCATTTCTATGGGCTTATCCCGATTTGTACATTAAGTTGCGTGTACGCGTATTCGGTGGTGACAGTATTAATGGCGAATGACACAATCGGTCTACTCAAGTACACGATGAGGATATACAGAATTCAGGGTAATCTGGTTGAGTGAGGTAACATGTATAGATGCCTTCCCAAGACAGCGGTTATGGAGTCATTTAATCGCGAGTTTTGATGCACAGAAACCACGGTGTCACTATTCACAGTATGCCTGTTTTGCGGACTCTTGGCTGCACATGGGTTCTCTAGGTTCGAGTTCCCGATGGATTTGTTAACGACGTGCGGTAGGAGAAAGACAACATCCCAACTTTCGATGCAAAAAGTGAGGAAGCTCCATCAATAAACCCAGTGAGTGATGATCCTTCGTAGCTCTAGTTCGGTAAAGGAGACTGAATGGTCTGCACGAAACGTGACCGGCCCATGGTCACGGACTGTTGTGTCTGGGTGTTTCACATAGTCTGGGATCTATATGGCTACAGGGAGAGAGAAAACCAACTAGAGTTCATAATGCAGCAACAAGACTTGCAGACTTTCGTTCGCGTGCAGACAAATGTAGATTGTTGTAAGGAATTGTCAGTTTTCACGTATCGTTGTAATTTTCACACGGACTTCAGTTAATTAACTACCGTTGAACAGCCGGGAAATTCGACCGTCTGTCTATATTCTGGGTATAAAAGTTCATAACAGGATTTCTACGTCGTTTTCAAAAGAGGTCACTGTGGAGGATGTGGTACGATGTTTGATTAATGTCACATGTTCATTACCATATTTTACTGGCATGTGATTGGCCGGTTTGAATTATGTTAGCAATGTTATCTGGTCATCATCATCATCATTGACAACATGACATCAGTGTTCAACACCGATGCTTCACTGCCGTACAACCATGACGTGCGAAACTGCTGTTACATCCTAAGTATCGATACGTACATAGTGCAATAGATAATTAACACACCCTTTAAAAAGGAATGGTGATATTTTTCAAAGGATCTATTAGATTATCAACAACCAAATTAAGGACTATATTGCTTTTTCACGGATTTTATGAATGCAGTTTTATACCCCAAGAAAAATTTCGGAGAGTGAATATGATATATGAATGATATGGTATGATATGATATATGATATATGAAGAAAGTCCCTTTTTTTTCTCCTAGATCACTGCAAGGTATCTATGTTCATCGAGTAAAACGATATAAGTATGTTTAAAAAAGCAGAGGGGTCATATGATCTTATAGCGGCGTGCAAAACTCACTGTTCTGATGATCGTTACTGTCCTGAATACGCATGTCTCTAAGTCTGGTTGTGCGCATGACAGTCTGTCACGGATATATGCACTTCAGTGCTATCCTTAGAGCAAGAGTAGTTGTGGTGGATCTGCTGAGTACGTAACATCACTCTGACGCTGACATCTGCACATAAACAGTCTACATTGAACACCACGCGTACATTTGGCAGTCAGGACGACAGACACAGACCAAGTTCATGGCCTGGGAGTGATGTAGAAGTCTACCTGACAGCCAAATGCATCGAGATGTAGTAACAGGCTCAGTAATTATCCGCATAGTAACCGTATGTTAACCATGTTACTTTCGATTCAGTAAATCTGACAGGCATTCTCTTGGTAATTGTTTGAAGAACTGCGGTGTACAATTTCTGAGGGGACGTTCACACTTAAGTCGGTGTGCTCTCAAGAAGTCCACGAAATTCCTGTATAAACTGATGCACGGCGCTGTTACCTGTCAGGTTACTACCGGTATAACGATGACTATGTTGCGTCAGCCCAGAACACACTCCACTAGGATTAAAGTGAAAAAATTTCACAGTTGTTCCAGGTTTCGTGGATCAGTTAATCACCTTGCGCAGTTGTGACAGCTTTTCGAAACAGCACACTGTTTTGGTTGTCGGGGAAGTAGTAATTTTTCGTAATGTTTTGTCAGGATAATGCAAGGGAAACTTCTGAGACTACCTTGTGGAAATGATATACACCATAGAAAGAAATTACAAGGTTACGCTGCTTTCCGTATTTTCAACTTTCGGGTTGCAATTTCGGCACTGGTTAAAAATTCTACTTACTTGAGCCAAAGGAAGGAGAACTATCACGCAAACCCGAAGTCTGCCGCGACTTCAGTTTACCAATCCGTCTAAATTCAACCTCTCAGTATTCCTCCAAGCAAATCAACTCAGCACCAGTCCACATCTCTGCGGTGATTTCAGATGAATTCATATCAAGGGACCTCGTATGTATAGTACAGAAAAAGAGATCTCACTGTTCTATAAAATACGTCAGTGTACTCTGCATCGGAAGACGGCTAAAATGATTCGAAAATGTCACAAGAAAGGAGCAAGTCCTGCAATTAGTTAGAAATGTAACTACTGGCAGATAAACTGTTTTGTTCCGAAATCAGTGACTTCGCCTGTGGTGGAAGCAATTTTTGGTGTCAGTTTAAGAAACTCATACCTACGCTGTTACCGGATCATAAGAAATCGGAGAAATCTATCGTTCACTTGTTTCAGGTTCTGCAAATTTTATCTTCAAAGGAGGTTCATATCAGCTAGAATCATCAGTGGACTAAATTTTGAGTGCGAAAAACATAACTCATGATGGATTAAATGCACTAACATCCCACTTGCTGAGGTGTTTTCCGCTCATGTTATGTACTTGGACGTTTCAATGCAAGTCTCACCATGTACCGGTATAATAACTGATTTTAGTGAAGGAACGAAATTCAGTGCGGATTGGTCGGTACGCGGAAGAAGTTAAAGAAGCAGCAATAATGGTCTTCTGTCAGTTTGCAATGCCACCTCATTCCGCTAAATTGACATCTAAAACTTCGATGTATACACCAAACCATTGGATCGATTCCCTTTACCTTCGAATGCCTGCAGTAGAGAAAAATGCGATCGCTCAGTGGGAAAGCGCAGCAGTACATAACGATAAACACAAAAGGAACGGACTTCCGTTTCCTGGAGTCAAGGTATTGGAATCAGTACTGGAATCTTAACCTCATTGACAAACTCTCGAGTGCATACATTTATCAAGCTCCACAGTGCTGGTAAAGGCTTTTAAAATGGAATTCGGAGGAAGTGACCGTGATGTCATTTGAATATCTTCAAAGAATATCGGAGCACTTTATGGATGCAACGGACACCAGTTGACCTTCGATTACAAGAGGAAAACCAGAGATAGCCGTTGATTTTTACCGCGCTTGCTTGACACATATCCCTTTGTCTAAGTCGTTTTCTGCGACGAATAGTCATCTTATTCGATTGGGGAGTCAGCGTCTGAGAAAGCTTCACCAAACCTTCTGACGATTTTTATCATCTGTTGGCCAAACTGGCACTCCTTAATTAGCCAGTGATGGAGATACCACGAAAAAAGCATGTAGGTTTGTCCCAGAATATAATAGTTCACCACTTCTGTTCATAAAGATAGTCGGATAACAGCAGTACATAGAAAATGACAATCTTGGGTAAATTCGAGTTTTACAAGATTTCAAAATAAGAATGGCAGATGATCGGTCATACCTGAAAGTCTAGATGCTCTGGTCATATTCATACTCCACTTTCGCTGCTTAGAAAATTGCTCATATCCCATCATTGAGTGCCGGACCGTTTAAATTATCAACGATGAACTGTTTTACACTCACTCGATTGTTATTCAATAAGACGTTGAAATGTCTTCGAATCTTATTCCAGGTATACTGCCGGACTGGGGTTTCCAATTTGTAAACGTAGGAAAGTTATTTATTTCACAAAATAAATTTAGGCGCGCTATGAGGAGGTTATCGTTCTGCGTCTGCTGTTTCTTTTCAAAAATATCCAGTCAGTAAACTGAAAACTAATTTCATTTGTTTGGTCGTTTGATCTCCAGAGAGGAAAGCGCCCTATCAGTGAGAATTTACATATATTTCGTCACTATAGGTCATCTGACTTCGAGAAGGGGGTGAACCATGGAGAACGGTGCGCCTCTGGGACATCCCGTGGATATGATATGTTATATAGACCACCGGTAATTCATTTGACAAAGGATAAATTTTGAGAATATGATTCATTCGTGAGGTGTGCCGCACGATAACATTCGAGAATCTCGAAAACCGACATGGCTTTTCTGTTGGCAATGAGCTTTTTAATTAGTGATTCACTTCGCCTGCTTTTCACTTCCATTCATGAACAGCGAAGATATGTTAACCGCCAATGTTAGGTAACCAGTATTCTTTATTCGTGAAACTGAACTTCCTGGTAAGACGTGACGAACAGTCGGTTTCAAAATGACGTGATTCTTCTGATGGATTCCGTCGCATTCCAACATCTTAATACAAATGGAATGCGAATTTCGTTCTGTGAGATGATTTGTCAGCCTTTGTTTGCGGTCAGGCGTATAATGCATGCTGGACAGCACGTGCTGAAAATACAGTCCTCTAGGAGGCTGGTCTCGGACACTGCACTCATTTCGATGATTTGAGGTCAATCCTGTCAGTTTATTGATGCCTAACAGATAAGTCGGCCTCATTTATTCAGCATTATTACGTTCCGGACAACCAAGCCTTGTAGAAAAGATTGTCCTCGAGGAAGAATGCATAAACTCTTCACGAAATAAAGCATTTTAAACTCTGTTACCTCCTTTCCTCCCACTTAATAGGGGGAGTTTGAGCAACAGTAGTAGTAACTGACACACTATGTTATACTGAGCCAGTAAACAATTAGCCCTCAAACCAACTACCAACGCCAAGCTGCCAATGTACAGAACGGGATTTCTAAATGTATAAAGAGTAGAACGAATTCTCGCTATCTACCAGTGTCTTGGAGTTCTGTCTACTCGGCTGGATGGCAAAGCGATTCAGGAAATCTCAAATCTAATGTTAACTGATGACAAGACATATGGCGCCCCCGCAGACATTGCGAAGCTGCGCTGCTACTAGAGGTACTCTGTGTCAATATGAGTCTGAGAAGTGAGATCTACATATGTCTTGTATGGGCATATGGGATGAATATGGAATAATTTCTTGGGAAGCCATTTACAAACTGTCACTAGGGTTTAGATTGGCGTCTGCTGCGTCACCTGTTTCACTGAGTAGAACTAATGATACTTGACGTACAGTAAACGAAAAATACCGGAAGCTTTTGTCCCATTCTATTATCTAGTAGGTCCTAGTTACCAAAGAAGACTGCTGTCTGCTCTCCTTTCTCGCAGAACATTCTCGCTCCTTTGGACTTCCGCTCCAATGCCAATCTAAGAACTTTAAAATTTGGATCCAAAAGTGGCCATCCCATAGGTGTGTTTGAAGTAATCTGAGTTCTGCTGCCTACCCGAGCGGCAAAAGGCAAAACGGGTTTTGGCGATTTCCTTCCTGAAAGCACGTATTCTAAGTCAGCCTGTATGAGCTGTCAGAATATTGTCCAAAAATTCTTTTAGGACATTGCATTTTGCACAATTCTGTCGAACATCCTAGCGTTATAACGCTTATTTGCACGTTGTACACGAAATCATGTTGAACAGGCTGATACAAGGATGACGTCACCACTCTGACGATGAATTTTTCCGATCCAAAAGTGAGGCCTCCATCGAACGCTGCTGTTTAGTAATCGGCTTTCTATACTTTCTCTTACTTTTGAAGGCTTGAACTTCGCTAGTGCTATGGATCTAAGCGTAACAGATTGATTGCGAGCTCATCAAGCTCATATGCTTATCGATGCTGAGCAACCGAACCACGGTTTTGCTTTGGGAATAAAACGGCTGCCGTCAGGTAGTATTTTTTGCTTTGCTGACGTTGTTTCCAAATGGTTCGCCTGATGCTACCAATTGTGTGTCAGTCAGGATAAGAATAGTGAAACTCGCACTTGCGGCGTGCACTACCGTGACCTACACGGTGTTCTCAAAAAGCACCTGATTTATAAGGGCAACGGTAGCTCAGCGAGGTCAACTAACTAGCGTTCGGCATTCTGTATGACGTACACCTGCCGTTGAGTAGTGGAACACGTTTGACTTTGCATAGAACGATTAAAAATTCAAAGCTGGTTGGATAGCTAAAGAGGGAGCGAAATCTACGAATCTATATGCTATGAAGGACTATTTGTTAAGGAAAATGACTGATATCTACAGAATCCGAATGAGATCCGAAGATCAAGTTGTGATTACTGTTTCTTGACTAAAGTATATTGCATAATATTCAGCCAACAAAAATGTCACATTGTTCAAAACAGTCTTGTCGCTTCACCGCTGGCTGATGTTAGGCACGAACCATTTATGGGCTGATGGTGGCCTAAACAGACCTGGGCGGACGATTAATGGTCTTTTCACACGCATAAGCGTGTGGTGGCCTAAGTTAAATAGGTCGGAATATACACTGGCGAAATGACGACTCCTGAGTCACAGATATATGCAAGCCGCCAAATATTGATTGTTCCGGGTCTTTGATGAAGCCCTAAAGTTTAGTTACTTGCCTTTTTTGGCAGGAGAATTTGGCCAGTGATTCCTAGAGTTTGGATCACTGAGCCATTCAGACACATGTAGTCTCCTTAAAAATTGCAACTATATCTTGTAACGTTTGTTTGGTGTGTTTCTGCTCTTTCCGCGGAGGGCACAAACTATATGCGGTAATTTGTTACCTTGTTACTTTTGTTTTGTTGACCTTCACACAAGTTTCAACAGAGAGCCGATTCTTCTCTAGGTTGTTCACATATTTTAATTAACAGGACTTTTCATCAAAACTGATACTTTTGACCTTTTTGTAAGTTTTACCGTAACCTTGGAGTAAAACCTATTCATACAACCTGTTCATTCTCTTGATCTTTCGTTCGGAAAGTTCTCACTGGAAGAGTAGATCGAGATCGGATCATGTCAGTGAACTTTGTGTGTAGGGATGGTGGCGTTCTACCCAGTTTGAGTGCAAGCTAATTGCACTGCTCCTCATCCAGTGGTGACCGAACCGTACATATTTCAACTGCTAAGTGAGAGGTCAGTCGTTCAAATCACTGTGAGGAATCGTAGGATGTGCACTGTTGATGACACTCAACCAGGATGGATCAGCCGTTCAATGCGCCCTACCTTTCAGCATAGGCTAACATTACCTGTACCATGAAATTTCCATTGAAATACTGAAATCTTGTGACTACTGGCAATTATCCCTTTACTCGGTATTCAATGTTGGGAGTGCTGCATAGCTTCAATTTGAGGCTCACGTTTCGACAGAACTGCACTGAATTTAGACACGCTAGTCCTTCACAACAGCAACTGGATTGCTAGCTTCATTCGACTAGTCCATTCTTACATAACCTGTAACCTCATCTGTCAGCCTATTTGTGAGGGCAGGTGACCGAACAAACCGTAGAACAAGATCATAGTGTGCTTCTCCAATTCGCTCACTGACTTCAGTCAGCCTGAACAACCTTGGTTGATTTACATTTATTTTCAGTCATTTAGTGTGCGACTTATACAGCACTGACAGACGAATTTAGAAAAACTACACTCAATCTCATTCGACTGTGCTGTGTGTAAAGTTTGACCATGTGAAGTCCGTCAAACGGAACCATGTGACTAGAGCGGCCAGGGACATCAGAACTAGTTTGGCTATCTGGCAGTCTGTAAGGTAACAAAGTACAGTGATCCTTTTCATAAGAAGCGCGATTCATAAGCACCGAAATCGATTCCACCTTAGAGGCCCAAAACTACCTTAGAATCTAACTTGGGTAGGTTATCTATTTACAGTGTGCCTAATGTAAATGTTCACAACACACTGGGCCAATAATTGAATAGGTCTTTTATAGTGCAGTTGTGCAAGGTTGCTTTGGTTTTTCCTTGTCGTCTGATTTGCTCCCGCGGTTACAGTAAAGGGTGTTCCCTGTCATAAGCTTTTTTGATTTGACCTGTGATTCATAGGCGACAACGTCTAAAGACGAATTTTTCAACCTTTAGTTTCTTGTCTTCTGTTTTGCTTAGATACATGACATTATTTTTGGCGAGTGACAAACATTTCTGTGGGGCATTGCTCGTTTAACACAATCCAGTATCAGTCCTCAGGATGAGCAGATGTTGGTTGCATTCAACAGCAATCCATCATTTGTCTATTGAACCATCATGGACGAGTAAAACACAATCCATTGAGATTTATCTAACAAGCTGTTTAAGGTCGAAGCGGTCGAACTTACTGACAAACACGCGTACGGTTTCTTTTCTTACGCTCGAGTGCCACAATTTTGAGGCAGCACAACCACTACCACCGACGCAGGGGATACTCACAACAAACAGTTCATAAAGGGGAAACCCGTCAGTTTGTTGCTCCTGTAAAGCTTTTCGAGATGAGAATGATGTGGACATTTCATGAAAGAAGCTGCGGTTGTCATAAATTTTCCAAACATTGCCTTGATACGGCTTCATAGTTAGAATGCATTCTTTCGCACTTCTCACAGAGTGTCATCCACCTGACATTGTCGTGCAGCTGATGCAGATAGCGACCGTGTCCGGAGTCAAACCACAATCACCAGGACGTAACATATTTATTGGTTATATTACTCCTGAGCTGTAATGCTTCGCTGGGCTCTTAAGTTTTGTTGCTATCTGACCGGTCTAGTTTTGTATTCAGTAGACAATTAACTCATGGAGAATTCTGATCAACTAAAAAAACCGACTCTTACAGCGGGCCTGAAACTTCAACATTAACTTCGCCCGTACAGTAGTGCAACTGACAAAAACAAGAATTACACCACTAAAAGGATAATTTTGGTAAGACAAAAGTGAGCCGGTTTCCGCTTGTTCTGTTTCCATGGGCCTTTGCTTGATTCAGCTGTCACATCAGTCAAAAGAATTACAATTATGCTGGATTTTCAACAGAGATCTTATTTTGTCAGTGAAGCCAATCTGTGCTGTGCAGTGCTTCTCAGCTTTTCATCATAGATTGGCTTCACTGACTGGATAAGACCTCTATTGGAAATTTGCAAATACCGTCACATTACCGTCAATTTTGAGTTGTCAGCTGATCTGTCTCAACCATACTACTCAGCAAAAGATGCTTACAGATCTGCTCACTCAGTTGGAAAGTGCTTGCAATCGATTGAGAGGTTATCTTTTTCGGAAATGTTAGGTGAACAAAGGGATGACCTTGACAATGGGTAACATGGTGCTGCAACAATATGAATATTTTCTGCGTCGCCTAACTGCTTCAATGAAGGGTTTTTGCGAACTTGACAGAACGAATAATTTGCGCATTTAAATCACGGGTTCTGAAGCCTTACGAAGCACGGCCATCATATGCTTCAGTTGCTGATTTAACCCAGGTTACTACGCTCCTTCTCTTTTAATTGCTTGACTGACATGAACCAGACCAGAAGGGATAAAAGCGAGACGTAGCTATCTTCGTTGCGAAGCGTAAAAGCGTCAGTACATGCATCACTATGTAATTTTCAACTATTGGAATTAGTCGATCAATGAAACTAGGAGCCATAGATCCATTAGAGATGTTGTCATGTAGCCACAGAGTTTTCAGTGAACAGGAGCTTGAAGAAGATTTCCTAGAGATACAGAACCTTGAAAAGGCAACGGAGAGGAATTCAGCATTTCAATTCAACGGGACTGAGCCGTGTCCGTCACTCTCATTAACAACTAAGGGTTTGAGTCCCGGCGGTCCCCATTGACCAAGGCCGCAGTTATTGGCACGAAGTAGCTTACGGACTGTTGTTTTCATACTTCATTGCCCGATCCTAGAATGCCAACCTCTCGATCGCTTCCATTCAGTACAGGGACAGATGGACCTGTGGAATGCAGAGTACACATCCTAATCAGCGTAACTTATGAATCATGAGTAACGGCTCTATCGTGGGAGAGTTTCTTCCTCCAAAAACTATCTGGATATCTCAGTACTGCTGATCCGATGTCCCTACCAGATCAGGATAATACGTCGATGACACGCACGGTCAAATGTCAACATTTTTCTCATGTCTTCTGCATGTAAGTGTTACGTTTCTGATCTTCAAAGTAGTATGGATGACACAGACGCAGACCTAAGGACTTCTCACACGTATCGTGTTCAGTACTGTTTGTGCTGCACCTCCATATTCCTTCAACTTACGTCACAAGAACAACATAGTAACAAACCTCTTGTTTGAAACGCATGGAGAATTATTGTTCAGTTTTAGATATCAATACAAGGCAGTTGCACACCATTAAATGATTCTACTAGCCAACCAGTCACAACACTGGTAGGGTATCATTGACTAGATGACTACACTACGGTTAGAAATTTCACAGGGTTCGAACTCAGTTTCATTGAGTCAGAGGAACAATGTATCTGATGTGAACGTCTCCAGTTCAGCTGGTGAGGGTTGGATGAACAGACCGCAAAATCATTGTTGTACTGAAGGCCGAAAAGTTGAAGAGTAATGAATCAATGGTGTTGATATATTTATCTGCGACTTCTGTCTTCCAAAATGTACAGGGAACAAAGTGGGAATACCCTAGATACACTTGATAATTTGCAGCATGGTGAGGCTGTGCACGCATAAAGCTTGGATGAACTGATTGGTAGGCGTCGGTCATGAGGTGAGATTCAGTGTTATCAGGACTATAGTGGTCTTTAGCAAATTTGACGTATGAGAGTGGAGTAACCCCAGCCTGCGACTGGAAACATAGCTGGGCCTGTACACCGATCACGTACAGGCGAAAGATCCCATACCACGGCAGCTTTACATGCACTGTTTCATTCAGATATTTAGAGTTTACTGAAATAATCGAATGCCGGGTACCGAGGTTCACCAACAGGCACTTTGTGATTAAACAGAAACAATGATCACATTCACCCATCAGTGATGATTGGGAATCACTTATAGGATTGATGGAGGCAGAATTCCAAAGCGACGTGTGTATAACCAACTGAATACGGACAAACGAATGTTTGGTGGACAAAACCCTCTATATGTGTATATTTTTGTCTAAAGTCAGACAGGTGGCAATGTGGATTTTTGAAGTGGAACGCCAAAGTACAAAACAGGTTGGCATGGACGGAAACGATGGCAACCGGCACTTGTTTAGTTAATTTCGAGCAAGCGAACCGAAGCTTGCGAGATGCTAGGAGAACGCAAAGCCGTTGGACCTGCAGACCGAATAACCTGGATACGCACCGACAGCGGTTGTTCTGGGGCTGGGAGCACTGAACCAGTCCGCTACCAGTGGATACAGTAATGTGTTGGCGAAGCATAGGCAGACCAATTAAGTTTGCCAGATCGGTCTTATATTTCATAGGTTGTTTAGACTGAGTTGAATAATACCTAGACGTAGCTATCCATATGTGTCAACAGAATATCTCGTGAATGGCGTTCCATATGTTGCGAGAACCACCTAGTTACGCCAATCTTACCGAAGAGAACGTAGGCAGTTCACTACGAAGAGGGTTGGCATGTTATCTCTTTTTCTCATCACTATCTCAGATCTGTGCTGTATACTTCGCAATGTATGGTAAAGTATTTCTCTAAACAGTGAGTTGAAGTTTTCTGTTTAATTCTATTTATGCATTTCATGGATCCGTCTGAAAGTCTCCGCGATAACAAAATAGACATTTTGGGGTGTCAAGTCTACAATCAGGATAGGGTAACTGCCTTTGACCATCTTTATACAGGCCAGGCTGGGCAATATCTAACACCAGCTAGCTGCTCGTGCGTGTCTAAGTTGTGTACGAGATGAGTAGTGCGGGTCATGAGATGACCCTTTGCATGCACTATGTGGCTCAAAGATTCAGTCGTACTCCCTTCAGTTGAAAGTTGCAGGCCACCAGCTGGACATGCTGATGGCTTTGGAACCTGTCCTCCTGTTCACTACCAAGTCATATGCCTTCAAATTCACACCGGTACACATTCGGCTAACCGTTACTGTGACGTCACTCACTGTGCGCGAGGATCCACTGGCTTCGTATGATTCGACAGGTCAACCTGAAAACGGATGCCAATCAAAACACTTCAAAACCATCGTTATTCTCTTCAAAGTGGCTTAAAAGCCGTTCGTAATAGGCTAAATCAAATATTTTGCTCTTCCTCAAAAGATTGAATAATTAACAATGGTTCAGTGAACAAATGCACCCAAGTTTGCGATACATCAAGCTGTCATCAGTTAATTGTGGTCATTCGGTAGTGAATTAAGGTGTAGAATTTATTTTCATTCTCTTTTTAGCTGAACACAAATGGTTTTGCGTTTTATTCATGAGAAGTTGTGCAGAATTAGCCTCAAAAACAAGAAATGCGAAGATAGTCCTCTAGTTCATTTAGCATTATTCATTCATAGCGGTAACAGTATATTAAGATTCACAACCAAATGTGTATTCATCGACTAAACAGAATTTCAGGTACCTCGCGTAAATGGGTAAAATATGTCAATCTATTTCCTTACATATCAATATGTATGTCATCGTATTTGCCACTGACTTCGGATTAATTCCGTTAAGGAAAGTAATTAACGATAACAGCATATTTTCCTGTTGGCAGAGCTGAGTGATGGGATGGAGTTCGTACAAAAACTGGAAAGGAAACAGCTCTCAGGCACTTGGCGTAAATCCGATGCAAGAGACTTTATTGTACCTTATTCAATCGGATGAAGCCATCAGATCAATATGGCGGAACTCCAAGGTGTGATCCACATCCACCCTTAAATTTCTGGTTTCAAGCTCATCAGAGTTCATCTGCTGCTTAAAAAAATCAAAAGTGGATTATGCTCTAACGTTAACAAATGAGTGTATTTCCCCTTCGTGGTTGCTTCTTTGTGGTGGACTCTTAGGGAGAGGGGATTCATGAACGTAGAACCAAGGTCTGTCACTCTCCTAACCGAATAGTGTTTTGGCATTAATCGACTCAAAATAGAAGCACACCACTATCAGTTGCATGAATATCACTCGAAAGAAACAAGCCTTGCAACGATGAGCAGTTCAGCTTATGACAGATCAAAATAAGATTCATTATTGTCCTTTGTATCTGCACAAAACCTGTCCAACATTAGGCCACAGTTTTTGCTTAATGTGATAAATTTGCTATGCTTTTAGAAAACAGAATAAACAACCATGTATTTTTCGCTTTATCGCATATCACAATCAGTCTTATATAATATCTTTGGGGTGTTAGGTGGATATTATCCTGAGTAAATTCTGCGAGGTGAAAATGACGGAATACTTGATTGCACCAGGGGTAACATCCACGAATATATCTCAGTCTGCCTCGGCTCTGTAAGCTTCACGTTAGGACACAGCTAACCTGAAGTAGGCAGTTTCTAGGTGGCACTGGAATAGGAGCTTAATACAACAAGTGAGTTGCATCTTCATTATGTCCAAATATATTGTCAACTAAAGGATATCTCAGACGAACATACAATTTATCACCTTACGCCTAATCATGGTCTGTAGCCAAATCAGCGTTGTGTGCAATTATTCGGCCTAGAATCTTGTGGATACCATTGTTGCAAGTGCCGCACTAGATGCAAGCGAATAAACAGTCAACACAAGAACCTCAATATTTTTCAGTTGTGACTTCGTTCGCTTTGCACAGTTAGACTGATCACGTACACCACGAAACCAATGACATGCAAAACGAAAACAAAACGTACTATCTACCACACAATTTTACGTAGTCAGCCAACGGCCTACCAAAACAACCAGGCCATTGCTTCGCACGTAAGAACGTCTACTGGGGACGTACACAGCAAATAAATCAGTTTAACACTGGTTCTCACCTACCAGAGTAAATGGAGATATATTGTCTGGATGCAAGCTCCGAACTTGCGCCGACCTTATCTGGTAAAGGAAAATAGGGCATGGCTACGTAGGATTCCAAAGGAGCTGAAATTCAGTCGGTATCACGGGGCAGCTTTGTTACTTTTTCCACCTTCGGATCCACTGGAGGTCTTCCAAACGATGTCTGATCCTGGGCACGCATTAACGCGTAACGGTAGGTGGATAGGATTCTCGATCCGATTAGGCTATCACCAGCACATTACCGCGTTTAAACTTCCATTGATTAAATCCGATGGCGAGGTGAAAATACACAAACCACTTGCCTGTACATAACCTGGCGTCACAACGGACATCGGGCTCAAATTACAATCTTGGTGTAATTGCTAGCTAGGGAGATCTGCCAGACGTAAGTGCCCTAATGGATTTATAATACAAGTCCATATGTCGGTTGCATTTCAGTCTTTCCCAACGTTAGTTTCAATCACCTAACCAGAGGCCATCAGAATGTTCTTGAAACGGAGACTTTACATGCAGTACGGTTGCCCACAGTTTTAAACTATCCTTTGGAGTTTTTGCATTCGGTGCATTCTGATTGGTTATTCTGCTATGGCCTCTAGCTCAGGGAGGGTTAGGTTAATAAGTATTACGACAGAAAAATCGTTATTTCTTGTATTTACCCACGTATGAATGTCTCGCACCTAAAATATATGCAACTTTAAAACCGCAGGACTAATGCATTGCAAGCATGCAGAAAGTCACTGGTTATTTTCACATCTCGTCCATTTACTCGTATAGGGTTCTACTAATAGAAGTCGAACAAGTAGAACATTATCGTTTGGCGCAGAAACATTCTCCATGACAAGAGCCTGTGAAGAAATACAAGTGATCCGTGGACAAATGGAAAAATAGCATTGTTGGGGCAGATTCCCAAACATTATACGGGTCGGATAAACGAAGAATACTCTCTTACTTGAGATGTTTCTATCTGGAGCTTTCATCAGCACCACACATCTTGGAACCACCACATTACGTGAAGGCATGACCCTCTAAGTGTATTACCGAAATAACATTAGAGTAATATTTGTAAAACAATATCCCTCTAAACCGCTTTCCCCTAATAACGCGTCCCAAAAATGGCCGGAATCACTAAATAACTGAGATTTATATTATGCTATTTTCGGTACCCATATGGACTCCATTTCTGAAATACATTCTGAGGCTTTATGGCTCATTCGCATCACATATTCACCGTAAGAGATTATACCCTTCCATCAAATCGCAGTGTGTCCAAGTGTCAACGGTCTATTGTTAATTCTACGTGAACAGAATGAAAACATCACAAAGAAGAGATTAAAATGGGTTCCAGATGATTCTGTCGCAAAATCAAATTTGTTTGCAAATGAGCGTATTTCGCTAGAATGGTGTTTCGTCTAAGAACCCGAATAGTCAAATGCTCACTGGACATGTAATAAGAAAGTCACAATCTTTCCTACAAAAAGAAAAAAAACTAGTCGGATTCGATTAACCCATATACTGGTTGAAGGTAAATCAAGTTTTACACATGAAGGAATAGGAAATTCAACAAGTAAATTGTGGTATCAAAAACAAACCGGCAAACATACAAGATAGAAGTGCCAATTAGCCGTGAAGTTTAGACAACCAGAACAACATTAACAGTTTTATAGAGTCGTGACTCTGCTGACGCCCTGGTGGTTTTTAGACCAGAAAAGAACATACTCATGAATGCAATTCTACGGTCTGGAACTTGGGATTCCCGCCAAATGGAACAAATTTTTAGAATAAGCTTGGTCATTTTCTTTATGGGACGGTGTGCTCAGCATGCCTATTGTGATGGATGTCAGTTTGCGACCAAAATTTGCTTTAAAGTATGCCAAAGAATATTTCTTCTGAACCCACCGACCATGTTGGAAAGAAAGCAAATACGTCGGAGAGTGGTCGTACAGAATTGCAAATTAGGCAGACCGCGCGGTCGGTAAAATAAGCAGTAGCACTGCGAAATGATAGTGACAGTTATGGGAAAAGCAACTGAGTCTTTTCTCTTGACTAATGAGACTGGCGAGAAAAAGAGTTGCAGAGCGTGGGTCTGGCCTTGGCTTCTCTCTGTCAGGCAAAGTGAAAGGTAACGAATTTCATTGAGGTGGGTTAAATTAGCCAGGTATCGACCTAATTAGATAGATCGAAAATGTCCATAAACTCCCATCAAGTGGATCAGCCGAGTTGCGTCATACTCCAGTGTACTTGAAGAAAGATGTTTTTTATCAGTGCATTAAAGTGCATTTTAAAGAATGCAAATGGCCTAAATAGGCGTTTTTTTAGGAAATTGGTCCACCATTATGTTTGTCGACATAATCAGATGTCCCTTTAATTATTTCACGCACTGCGATTCAACGACTGACTTTTGGTGGCACATTACATGTTGTGTGATATTTCATTGTGATAGATCTTATATTTCTGAATTTCGAAGAGATGAAGTTCAGGCATGAGGGAGGTTCATTTTAAAGGAACAAACCACCTCGAAGCAGCAAAAACGTTATCCGTCACGATAAAATTGCAAGATATAAGTACGTACACTCCTGCGCAATAAAGTGAGGTGACAGCAGACCTAAATGGATGCAATTGATAAGGAGTACTGTGATCTCCGTTCCCGTCTAGCGAGACGTGACTGTTACTTAGTATGTCTATCGTCCCCAGTTCACTAGCTCTTTTAATAAAAACGAAATTTCTCTACAGAGAATGTTAGAATGTTAGAATGTTCCATATGGTCGAAGTTAAAATTAGGTGAGTAGTCGAGGACCAGAGGTCTACAAAGCTTTTCGACACGACACTTGGTAAAAAGCATAGGGGAATAAAAATCAGTTAAATTCACAATGTCTTCTGTCACCAGGCTACGGTGCCAGATTTGTTTAAACACACCTGATCCTCGCATCACCCGAAATCTGCCAATAAATAAGCCCTTTGCCTTATCTCAATAGTGTTGCGTGCAGGAAGAACATTCTTCTAATATCCAAACAACCTCCCAAATTTTTGGCCAAAATGCGGGGCGTCGACCTCAGGTTTCTTCCTTTGAATATTATTAAAATCGGTTAAGTTTTCAGTAGGGTTGAACTGGTGCTGACTTTTTGATAGCTCCAACTTCCTTATAATCCAAGGCTCAAACTCACTTTAGTCAGAATTACCTGGATTAATAACCCTCAGGTGAAATTTGCGAACCTCGTGAGAACTCTCATTAGCCGTCATCGTGTCCGTCTGATTGCCACTGCGCGTGACGGGCGAAGCGGAATAACTCGGTACAGTGGGATGGATTGTTTACTTCCAACAAGTGAATGGATGTTATCGGCAAAATACGGTGGTGCGTATAAAGGGGACCACGCGAAAGAGCGAAAAGTAACTAATAACGTTGATCGGAAGGCACAGCAACCGATATTCGTTCTCGTGCAAAAATGCTATCGAACCACCACCAATCAGCGACCTTAAATCTCCTGTACAAACATATGAGTGAAGCTAGTGTATAACGTTACATTCGGGTAGTTGACAAGATAGAAGAAATTCTTCCTATCTGTAAAGCGATGGGTGGGAAACAAAAGACTGGGTAGACGAAAAAGTGCTCTAAGGATAGTTTCTCGATTGGTTGCGCAACGAATCACGTTTTCATTTTCCGCTAGCAGAAAGGTGTCATAGAATCGCGATTACGTCGGAACTCATTACTGGCACAATCCTCTGAGAAGGGAAGTTATTTTGAATAGTACAGACAGCCACAACACAAAATTTGACGCCAACTCAGGATGCAGAATTTGCGTTGCTGCAACAACAGATATAACTTGGTCCCCGGCTCAACAGCTGTAAGCGAACAGCTCGTCAGTTTGGCTAGCTGCATTGTTCTGGATTACTTAGCCGTCTTAACATCTATGACATGAGCAGGAGCGTTCTTTCGAAGCACAAATCTTATGAAGCTGCAATGTGCTTGATGCTGCAATACTGATATAGAGGGCTGTAAATGTCAACGTAATAAAATGGAAGGTTCCACAGTTTGCGCATTGCTGCACTCAAAGAATTACCCAGGTTTGACCAGCAATGCTGAACTGAGTTGCATGAGGGACGTTTGTTACTTAACAGTAAAACGCCTTTCTGAAGGTCTAACCATTAGCTTGCGTACTTAACATTTTACCAGGCGGAGCTCCTTTCCCCGGGGACCATATGCTGAATGAACACTTTCTTCTGGTAAGTTACGGTGGTGTTGACAGAGTGACTCTTGACAGTTTTATATGAACACTGCCCTCGCATATATCTTTCTGAAATTCTTTCCCACGCCATTGGATTTACTTAACTCATTTTCATAATGAAACTTGTTCGATTATGGCCTATTGCCAACTGCGTTGGATAATAATACACAAAACACCTTAGGTAGATTACAAAAATTTGCGGTCATAATTTTATCGAATATTATTGGTTGAGAGTGAGGAATATCCTTCAGGATCTACGTAACGTCCATTTTAATTCGATCCGGTTCCAAAAGATGGTACGTAGGATTTCATGTGATCCCTCATAAGCGCAAATGTCGGCGCAAATCGACCTCGCAGTGAGACCCCAGACATTCTGTACGTAATGGTAGTTTTGTCAAATTGCAATGATCACATTTTGCCGAGGCAGGACTTGCGCATTTCTGGAAGGAACATAGCCGGCCTTCTAATATCGAATCGAATAGTAAGTCAATTGATCTTAGAATTTTAGAATCAGCAGTCTGTTTCCAAGTCAGAATCAACAACGAAGCTCTTCCATCAACCAAAACAGCACCCTAGATTTCAAACAAATTTTGATTCAAGCCAGATAACCTTGGTCAGATTTCTTCTTTGCGGATCTAGCTGGTGGTATGCACACCATGTTGCCAAACCAAACTGAGCGTATTTCGTTAGTAAGTTACCGCTGGCCTCGCTGTTCCACGAGGTCAAAAAGATTGATTTATTATTAGAATCCCACTCGGACTCGGACGTACTTTCACAGATCTTCAAACTTTCCTGATACAAAGAACCTCGGGATGTTGCCTTTATGACATGAATTCTGTAAGCCTTCGTGCAAAGTCGGTTAGCTGTTGATTAGGATTCATTCTTAAACCTTGTATGATAAAATAGACCAACTGTTACCACACTCCGACGACAGCATCTGGTGAGCGGTTGCTGCCAATAAATGCACAGTCCTGTTTATACGAAAGTCCAGTCACGTCTCAACTCGTACAACAGCCCAAGAACTTGCACAGTAAGGATGATCTAATACTGTCACTTTCGGAGAACTAAACGGTATTGCACATATGAAAGGATCGGACTAATTAAACGCGTGCGGTATTCCCTCTAATAGAACTGAATTCAGCAACTAAAACTGGGATGTGGCATGGTAGAATAACTAGGAATTACAGCCCACCCGAAACGGTCTGCCAACCGACATCACAGAAGAGGGATAGAGCATAAACACAAAACTCACTGGCTTGTACGACACTCATAAGTAGGGGACTGAAATGTTCTCCCCTACCCGTACTTTCCACGAGTAATTATCTCTGTCACCCTGATTCCGTCGATTATAAAACATTTTTAGGCAACCTGGTTGTGTGACACGTTCGAATTTATTAGCTGTATCAAGAGTGATAATTCCCTGGTGTTTGTTTGCTCTCCTTGAAAGCATCACTGTTCGTGAGAGCAGATCGCAGTTGTGCCTAAGTGCGACAACCTAACCTTTATTTGCATATTCGACCAGGGAAGTTGTTGAAAGCTGTGCTTTAAACGCCAATTTACTTTTCGACAACACTGTCTGTGGCTAGAGAGACAGTTCAGCAATGGGATCACTGTAATATTTGTTGACCTTTTCATGAGAAGGCTTGAACCACATGCCATAAACTCATTGAATGACAGATGTCAGACCCATTATCTATCTACCGATGGCGTCATGTTATATTTAATTCAGACACTGACGTTGGGTGTAATCTGTAACGCTTTAACTCGGAACATTAATTGTTCAGGTTCCTAAGAGAAACTAAATAGGTAGGTTGTTTCCCATTTTTTAGATCAAAATCTGACAAGGAGAGAACATGAAATGACCAAACGGCGTGTTCATTGTAAAACCACTGGGCTAAGGCACCATGGTAACCTACATAGTTTTGTTGGGATGAAGTGAAATCATAAATTGACTACAGCCTAGGCGTATCGAGCCTGAAAGATGTGCTCAGCTTCCATCCAATCTCCATCTCTTGTTTTTATTAAAAATAATTATCTAAGACAGTTCAACTGAAGCCGTTTTGGCATGTTTACAAGATATAACCACCCTCTGGAAGTGAATCAGCCCCGGAGTTGATAGCTGGACGACTGACACATGGTACGAATGGCTATCAACGCGGCACACTTCGTTAATCAGCACTATGACAACCGATTGGTCGGAAACAAACTAGCAGTTAATGTACATTCCAGGCTGATTTATTAGTTTATTTATGATTACAACGCAAATTATGTGGGTCGACCCGAAGTCTGTCCATTGATGATTGGGCACAAGCGGACTTGAATTGGAACAAGGTCAGGCAAACAAACCAACAGCACAGTCGCTGTTCATCTAGCTGACATCAGCCACCTGGTCACGTAATGGGCCATCGAATACGGGAGGTATAATTTGCCTTCCGTAAACATATGTTGGTCGTATTCTACTTAATCAGACCCCTCGTTTCTGTAAACGATAACTCCAGGTGTAAATCTTATTTCGATATACTACTATCCATCTGGCTCGTCCCACGGACGGCTATGATCATCCTTTGGCATGCAATTGTCTGCCCTTTGGTCCCTGTACTATGTTTTAACGGTGAATCACCAATCGAGTGACTGACGAAGACATGTTTGCGCCCAATGTCAGTTGCATTTTATAGGGCTATTGAACTCGGTGCCAGAATGTCAGATTCTATTTACACTAACTCGTATGATATTAAAAAAGTCACATTCAATACGGAATCAAATATCTGAGTTTGAAGCACCCACTTAGGTAAAGACAACGACAGCGTGATGTTTGGTTGCAAAGTTGGGTAAAATCATTGTAAAATAGTGAAAGTTCTGAGGAAAGTTCTGAGTTGGCTGTAGGCAGGAAACAGAGAATTGTCTTCCGTTGTTCTTCCAAATGCGCTGTACAAATGTCAGCCACTTTGAGCGAACAATGAACATGCGCTATTTCGATCATTTCTATTATGTCACTTCATCGCCCCAAATCGAACGGACAGTTGTTACACCGATCTTCAAGACGCAAAAACAGATTTTCACAGCGAAAGTCCATAACCGACTTTTGAAACAGAATTGTCACCATTTGCTCCGGACAGAAAGTTACCCTGATAGGTAAAACAACGTTGTGCTCTGGATTTCTTTCGACTGGTTAGTTAAAAGGTCCATGATTTAAAAATCTGACAAATATAACAGAAGAAATGAATTACAAGAAACCTGCTATCAAACGTCAGGCACAGACTGTTGAATGCGATGCGAAGTAAATAAACTGGAAATTCCTTTAGACTTTAACAATTAATTGCCAAGCTCGGCGAACAGATCAACAGCCACCTGATCATTTACCAACCAATACACCCGAGCTACCAATATTCCAACACATTACCAACTTTAACAAGATGCATTTAGCTCTTCGCGTCTTGTTTTGTTCGGCTTGGTCGTACTCAAATTTCTGGAAAAGCTAATTTTGAATCTTTAATGGAACTCAAGTTTAAACCGTAGGGAAAACCTACTTTTGCTGCGTGGAGAAACTGGTTCTAAGTGCTTTCTGTGGCCACCAAAAAGAAATCTGGGGTAGAAAGTCCTTTTGATGCGCGTTGTACAAACACCTTGTAAGATTGCCGGTTTATGTAGAAGTGGTATGTCACAGCGTACTCATCGTAATAGTTCAGTAGATGAGCGTTTCAAAAGTGATTCAGAAAGAGAACGCAGCATTTGGTTAATTGGTACTGGTTTCCATTTTACTGCTCCTAGCTTGCTTTCCGTTGCATCATTCCGAGTTTACTGGGTACTTACAACTACACATCCTCCATTATGCTGGCGCACACCGGACTACTTAGATGACTGGCTTTTGAAACTATTAAACTAAGCTGAGCTCACGTAGGTCGCAAACGCCGAAGTATCGATGACAACGCATACTGAACCCTGTCCGTGCTATTCACGATCAAACTTTGTTTTTTCTGCCTCAGAATATCTTGAAATGCCGACGGAATCAATGGAAAGCATCAAAAACGCGTACTGTCGTTCCATTGTTAGTAGATTTGATGTGAGCGTCTGATAAAACTATACGTATGCGAGCTAATTAGCTTGATGCTCCTTAACTACCTAGCGTCTGCTGACCAGTTAGCTAATATCCCATGTGTTTTTGACGTCGTTTTTGTCAGACGACGATACGTATTTATTTGGTGGACGAAAAATTACCGCCACCTACGCATCGCAAAACAAATGTCGACAATAGCTGACAAAACTGTGGTGTTTAAAAGTAATTGAGTCAGCAGCTTCACCAGGATGATATCGATGAATTCCAGTACCTAAATAAATAAGTTACACAACGGATAGATATCGTAAAATATAAGCAGGATTTTTGTGGTAACCTACTGTTACTAGACCTATCTCAAGTACGCTACCGTAAATATCCGGCCTTACCATGGGGATGTGTAAAATCACTAATCACTGACAGTCAGCAGTGATTAAAAATTGGAAGTGGATTTTCGACGATCGCATATGAAACATCTTTTGAAGCAAGAATTAAGGACAAGCAAAATTGCGTTTATATAAAAGCAAGGTGGAAGTAAGATTCGTTGCCACGAGGGTATATTCAAGGATGAATGCTGTCGGACGATGAAAACTTTTTTCCATTATGCTTTCCATTCTATGTTTGTTTACTGCAGTTTTATTTAATACATTTCAGCACATTATAAAGAAAAGTGTTCTGCATAGTTATGGCAGGATTCATTCAGTTTAACCCACCTTCTGGTCGGAAACCATTGTCTGTTGACCAGGTTTGGCTATTCGCCATCAGTCTTCTTATTTTGAATTAGTCAACAATGGATTGAAAATAGTACCAAACTTTTAGCTTTCAGTTTTCGAAGGCAGCGCGGCACAACACAGGAGTGTGGTTGAAACAGCTTGCTCACTTGTGTCCGGAACTTACGATCGATATCGGACACTCAAAATAGGCTTATCTGTATACCTATGTATACCCACGTAGCGATGAAGTATGCGAGTAGCATGTAGTTTTCTCGTGAACCCGCTTCACGTCTATTGAAAAGGGAGATTTATTACGGGATTCGTGAAATTTGCTCCGTAACATTCGTTTGAATTTGTGTGCTAGCCATTACATATCCAGGAGTGCCCAGGAAGACGCGTTCGAGAAGAGGACGGTTAATCATTTTCTATAAACAAGATGCATATGAGAATTTCGCTTCCCTGTCCAATAGTTTGTAACTATTCAGTTGGTGTTTTCCAATAAATAACTTCGCTTCAAGGGCCTTCTTCCCTCAACACATAGCAATATTCGTTCATATATTTGCCAAAACTTACCCGAAGTATTATTAGGAAAATATCAGTCCATTCAAGTTCACTCTGTGAAAAAAATCATGTGTGTGAACTGCGTGCACATTTCTGTGAGTATTTATGCAATCGTCCACGCCATTTATATTGACCAAAACTAGGAGGCTACTGACTGAATTCCATTTAATATTCGGTTTGAACTTATATTATTTTCTGCTTAATAAAGGATAGCAAAAATAGGTTCCACATTTATTTACAAATGCTAGAATTTTTGACGTCATTTGTTAGAACAAATTTCTTTGAAGATAAGTTGATTCACATCGTTTCTCTATCTCTACAAGCAAACAAATGTACGTTAAGTGCAGGTCTGACCTAAGCAAATAGACTAAACATCTGACCTGCAAGGTTTTAAAGCAGCTTTAAACGAGTGACCTTATTTAGAAGTGATTGCGATGAAATTTTGTCAAACGAACTATCTTTTAAATCCTGTCAATGCTGAAGCACAAGAATGTGCATAAACCTGAACGACCATGTTGTCGGGAAGGCTGACTTTATCACTGAAATAGGTAGAGTTTATTGATCAGTAGTTTTTAACATGGAGCTATAAATTTTAACTATTCTGCAGCCTGTGACAAGCAAAAAATCGATTTCATAGTTTTGAATATTTATTATACTTTCTTTTATGCTTAAGCCCATACTGTTGTTTGTTCATTGAAATTTAATTTGAAGAGATCATTGTTGGTACTGTTTTGATTACTGTTCATTTTGACATTAAATCTTGTGCAATAAAACTAAACTATTTTGGTCACCAAATGTTCAATCTTACCGATAGCCTTACATGGGAGTTAGCACATAAACATCAACAAATGAAAAATGCACGTGATGAGATTATGAGCCCGTCCTCTACTTAGAGAGATCCTGAGGAGCACTTCTGGCTATTTGATCTGAAAATCTTTGTAAATAAACTGGCAGTGTGCACGGTAGCACGACTGATGCTTCCACATTTTTTCTACCGGTATGCTTCCGTGTGCCTTAACAAAGTGCGGAACATGACTATGAGTTGAGTGCCATAAAATGCTATCGAAGAGAGAAGTATAAGGCATTGGTTGTTGGTTAGATTTCGACAGATCACCAAGTATAAGGTGTAGAACGCAGGAACCGTTTTGCCGTCTTGACGGAATATCTTACATTTTGCGCACTTATAGCTTTGGGAAGTACAATTATCCTAACGCCTGGATGTGCGTACCGGGATATCAAGTTACTGAACCAAAGGTTTGATATAGATGGGCGACACGGAGAGGAAATTTTACATATATCTAAAGTCACCATAGTACGTCTGTAGTTTGGTGGCAATTTTGGACAACCGTTACTCATGTTAGTCAACATATGCGTGTCTATTGAACCTAGCACCTCCATAGCACATTACTTTTTGGAACGAACGCTGTTCAATCATATCGAGGGAATTTTATTTCAAACAAATTTGCCAGAATCAAGTGTTTAATTACCTTTCCAAATCTCTTGGTTCTGCACTGAAATATCAAGTTTTGCTCTTCGCAGGTTTATGAGGCAAAGTGCAATAAATTGGTTAGAGGATTATGGCTATGGTAACGCAAATTGTGCGAAGTGTAGAGATTGGCTAGAACACTGAGTGAGTAGTAATAAACGCGCTATGCAGTCATGATCGTTGGATTTGAGGATAATATGGACTTAAAATTCAACTGGTGGATTATTTAGGGCAATTATTGTTACACTCACAGTAGTAAAACTAGTAATTTGTAGGACAATTGAAAGTTATTTCTCATGAAAAGTATGTTAAGAATACTGTCTGGTCTGAGAGAGCGAGCATTGACCTGACCAGCAGAGTTGCACAGCATAACTTCCAGTACTCTATCAACCCGGTTGAATGCATTTATAGACAAGTGTTTTTCAGAGTGGTTGAACGAACATAAATTTAGGTATAATGCCAGTGATATATTGATTGACAGGACAATTCCTGTCGGTGAATATTTGGTGAATACTTCTTAATCCACCCGTAGAAGGGAAGTGGGCTGTTTCGTTATATCCGACGATATATTTTAAATCTGAAGTTTGAAATGTGCTGGAATATAACGATGACCCTCTTTATAGCATTTTATCCAAACCTTATTTATCAACATTTTCAATGGGCTACCAGGCCATTACTTACCTGAATCGCGAGAGTTCACAGATTTGACAAACCACTTCAGGTCCGCCAAATACTGATTTTATTTCAGTGCAGTTTTTATCACTGATTTTTACAGTTTCACGATGTTATAGATTTCTGTTCAAATTCTGAATGTGACGCCATACAAGCTGTGGTTCGTTTGCTTGCAGTCTTCATTCCATCTGCTGTATTTGGTTGACTGTTGCTGTTAGTGTAGTCGAATCATGTGAAAGGAAGGAAAAGGTTATGTGATCTCAGTTTACGTCTTCTCTACTTATAGAGTATTTTTATCTATATTTTCTTGAAAACTGTAACGTTCAACGGTTGCTTTTATCCTCGAATCCTTTATATTAGTGTGGAAAATTGATCACGGTATGGAATTATAAGAGTATGGAGAGAAAAGTGTCTGGAACCAACAAAGCAGGGAGAGCAGTCAGGTTCAGAGTCGCACGTACAACCTTCTTTTTCATATAGTCATAGGTAAAGTTTTACGAGGGACGAGCATTTACGTAACTGCCATAAGATGTCCCATCTTTGATTTTTTTGTCGCAGTTTTAGCATTTCTTTCGGGGTGAGGGATCGTTCCTCACGATTTGTAGGTACGCTTCGTTGAGAAGCTGCATATGCATGTTAGGTCTCAGTATATGGACAAGAGATTGCATGAGTTTTCTTCCCCTGGAATAAAAACAGTCATATGACACAAAAGAACTCATCGACAACAATAAAGTCACGATGTCGGGTAAACACAATTGCAGGGGTAGTCATAACTGCAAGATACAATGCCATTTCAGCAAAGTTTTGGGGCCTAGTCTGGAGAAGAAGTTTGGCATTCAAAGTTTGATAAACAAAGTAAGGGTCGAATAACTCCTAGAGGCTGCGTGAAGTTTGGTGTTTTTACTGAATGCATAAGATTTCTGGTACACGTCTGTTTCAGAAATCTCTTTCATGTAGTCAACTCATGCGCAGTATTGATTGAAGAATTGATTCAACTTCTAAGTCTTTGATTTTTGTGTGCTTCTGATTACATGTTTAATGCACCGACTAGACGTCAAATTATCAGAGTTTACAAGATATATCTTAAAGTAGTGAACGTTTCTACATGGCAGACTTCAGCAGAACGATATATAGCTATTTCTTTACGGAGAGTTGACTGTCAAGAGGGACAAACCCTCCAAGCGATCACTCCAGACGAAACGTTTGCAACTTAACTGGCAGACTCAGCAAACAGGTAAAGAGATTTTTCTTCCGATAATTCAGAGTACAAAATTTCAGTTACTCCTCCAGCCCCTTGCTAGAACTTCATGCTGTAGCATTCGCTTTATGACAGGACGGAATTCCACATTTGTGCACTGGGAAGATGAACTAATATCGGGTAATTACTTCACAGAGATGGAAAATGTACGCGATGTTGAGGTGTCCATGGGTAAAAGCTAAGTAATTCGGCTACGTTGTTTCCCAACTAATAATGCATGAAGGTTTTCTCCTTTTTTCAAGAATTTTTAGTCGTTGGATAGACATACGCCTCGTTGTTCATGCTATTACTAAGTCATCCCTATTCACCTTGAATTCAAAGGGCAATCAAATTATTTCGATGCTGATGTGAATACAGCTTTCATCATTCATTCGCCATGTCCGCATTTGAGAATTTCAAAGACAATCTGCTCCAGAGCACTATGGGGATAGTAAAGACCTTAGTCTGACCGTTCGCTAATGTTTGGATGTCCTACGAATATGTCACTTGCTAAGCTGTGCCCCGTGCGCCCAAATGAAATAAATGGAAGCGAAGTGCTCAGGCTGTGTAAAATTTACGCACTTTCGGAGCCCCAATTCAGCAGCAGCACATTTTTCCTCATTTTTATGGTTGAATACTCCTTGTTAGGAACGCATTTTTATTTTTCCAATGAGCCCCAGTTTTTACTTTTTTTTAACGTTTTTGTACATGTCAATGACTTGGTAAAACCGTCATAATTTTCATCGGTGCCCATAAATTTCCAATATTCGGTGCGGCGGTTTATCGCTTATCCATGGTTTTGGCTTCTAGAATTTGATTTGTTGTTTTCATCAACATCGGTAACCCGAGCTGTGATGTGCTTCCCTTCCATATGTGGTCAAAATGGTGATCATTACGACCATACTCGGGCTTAATGTACATAACCTACCTTACTTTCAACGGCCGTGGAATTGATACAGCACCTTGCAGGCAGGTTCAATTGGACTCTATATGTTTGTTTTCATGCAGGTGGCAAGAAGCATCACAGTGTTTTATACAATGTCCTGTTTCGGTTACACTGGCGGGATGACCATTTTTTTAGAGGTAAAAAGAAAGGGGTGTAAACTGCCAATTACTTTCTTTTGAAGAGCATAATCACAGACCTAAAAATTTCAGTGGAAAATGTGGCAGGATGTATACGGGAACATTAGAAGGCAAGCTATCAATAGTTTTCCGGTCTGGTGAGATAACTTGCAACGTATGTAAGTGTTAGGCATGGAAACGCACGTACGCACACCAGCAGCTGAATAACGAGCAAACAGTGCTGAGTGCTTTTAAAGGCGCGATAAGCACTAGCATAATCAGGACTCTTGCATCATACAAAAATGTTAGGCATACAGGGTCAGACGTGAAAGTCAACGCAATATGAGGCATAAGTACGTAGAGATCTCAGAGTATTAAGCAAACACAAGTCACTTCCTGTGACCTAACGAAGCTTTGGCTCAGCAACAGCCTAGCAGTGACCATTGGTTCGTGAGCCAAAAGATCAGCATCACTATAGGTCTGCGATGATGTTGACGAAACAAGATCAGAAATGTGCCTCTCCTTTTCACCTTTTTGACTGCTAGGGACTGAAGTTAGGCCCATCGACAATCCAAACATTTCACCGACCGTCAACATGAACTGGTTTAACGGAAATACAAACATTAAGTGATCTCAGACTTTCTTCACCAGGTGATGAAAGTATTGGTTGAGTCAGCGTTTTCCAATGGTTTGGGAAGAAGTAAGGCATACCCTGCCTCTAGTCGGTTCGTTCGATTGGTGAATTACAAAAAAACTTCTAAAGGTGATATGTTAGTTTCCTCCAATCGGCACAAATCTGAATTATTTGGTCACCAGCTTTGAGAACGCTTTCATGGTTGGAATAAGGTTTTCGTACCCCAGCTCTCAGTTCCAGCAGAAATGAAACTTTAGACAAAGCATCCAGATAGTTCTAAAATGACTCTCCAATAGGCCATACGCCACTTGGGTCTGAACAACGGTAAATTTTCCGCAGTCCAGAGCAGTCCACGGAATAAGACACTTAAAGTTTGTCCTTTTGGTGTTGGCTTATACAGCTCTTCCAAGCAATATCACAGAAGTTTGAAAATTGGAAATATTTTGGCTTAGCATATATATATATATATATATATATATATATATATATTGGTTCGATGAACTTTTGTCTGACTGCGAAATTGCCACAATACTACTTGAATGATACTTGTCTTCACCGGTCAGATTTCACTGTACTGATATCTCAATGTATTCTACAGAGAAAAGGTGCGAAAAAAGTGCAGGGCTGATGAAACAGACTGATAAACGTTATAATGTTGAGAAACAATCGAGCGGGTCCCATCCAAGTGTGACCAGTAAAACACGGCAACTTTATGTTACGTCCAAATCATCTGTTTGTAAAGCAGTTGTATGAAAGGAGAACTAAACACCCAGGAGAAACTGAGTCTTCTTGGTTTCTCGCAGTTTACGGAAGAGAATACCAACGAAACTAATTGGACTCTGTGTCTTACCTTAAGCAAATAGTGCGTGATCCTTAGTTTGTCAACTGAAACTAAAATAAGGAATAGCTTTTACAGTCACTGTTTGGATGAACCACAATTCTAACTTTCTGCCAACATTGGGGTTAGATTTGAATGAGTTTATTGACTTTTGAGGCTATTCCGAAGACCAATTTCTGAGTTCCGATGGCAAGGTGTAAACGCATGGTCGGAACGCTTTATGAAGTCCACATTTTCAATTTCTGCATGATTTGCATGCTTTTTCGTTTTCCGCAATTATGTTATTGTTAAATCTTTCGACGTTATCGTCTATGGTTCGTTAGTTATGCTTTGCAAACCTCTTGAACATTATTAAACTGTCTGCCCGTGGCAGAATGAAATTCAGGGAACAGGGCTTTCTTTTGGAAGCTTATGTCTTATAGTTAGATAGAAGTTAAACACTACGATCATTTCCACTGGGCTGTGTATAATCGTTCAGCTTCATTCTTGTTCTCCTATGAACAGAACACCTTCTGTTGAATATTATAGGAATTTTTGTTGTTAAAATGAAGACGGCCACCGGAACAAATTGAGGTCACAAATTTTCTGTTATTATCTCGGCAATGCGATGCTATTGCTCCTAAGGAATACTCAAGATATCACTTTTGTACCTTCCTATCCAGCTCATCTGTGTCTCAAAAGGCTGGGTAAAAGTTTACACTTTCTGATAATCCTCCTCGAAAGCATCTGAATAACAGTTTTACCTTAGCTTTTTGGAGGGGACCACTTTCAACCTTTATATCCGCAATAACTGGCATGGCTGAGTAAAAAAAGCCGCCACAGAGAACAGGAGATATTCGAAGTTTGATGAGTTAAACAAATACGAGTTACTGAGACATGCTTGACTGAGGAGTCGTTGTCGAAGATGTTATCCATCTTGGTGGGATTTCAGACCGCTTTTGTTATTATTTCCGAGGAGGATAATAGCTCCCCTAATTATAAGTGATGCCCTACTCGTAAGGTTCTCGAAAGCTTCTTGACAGTCCCCGACTGGTTACACCCTTCTTGGGGGTCATCAGGTAGACCCATTCACCAAGGTTCCTCCAACTTGAATCCAAATGGCGTGAAATTAAGGAAAGATGAATCTTTTGGCTATGACGTTCTTATGCAACTGAATGTGTTGCACCAGCCTGCCAATTTTATGCAATTAGGGTTCAAGTAGAAAATAACTTTGGTGGAAACTCGGGGACTGCGCCTACCTGATGGGCCCCATGAAGGGCGAGACTGGTTGTGGGCTGCCAACAAACTTACGAATAATGTATTACGTCTGTACAATGCATCGCAATATCTCCAATATCGCACCAACTGAGACCTGAGGTGGCTTGCCGCAGCACAGTCAGTTACCGGAGAACATCAAAGTCAAAAGATTTAGCTGGATTCCAGGTGAGACTCTCGTCGTAAACAAATTGATATGCAAATGGGTATATTTCGCTGACATCCTTCATTTACCATCTCAGAGTGCGTATTTGATTATAAACATTCGAGATGTGTTAAAAGTTACCTGAGCACTGTTTTTTAGCGTGTACTTAAAGACGACTCATTTCACTGCCATCTGCACTGAATGTCGGTTATGATGAACATACCGTTTCAAATGTACTTTCCCTTCCAGGGATAGTTATCTTTCATTCAAAGTACCATCGAAGCCGTTTTAATTTTATTCTCCATAGAAAAGCTAAACGTGATCAACGTAAAGTTTAGTGGAAAACATTAGTAAAAACGTTTTTGCTAAAGAAAAACCGTCTCTAATCTAGTATAAGATGCTCAACCACACGTCACTCACTTGGACCCAGTCACCCAGTGCTCCTAGATTGAAGGAACACTTACCAAAAGATGACCGAGAAGTTTCACAGCTCACGGCCTGTTCGGTTGTTGTAAGGATTCAAAAGGTGGGCGACGAGTTGCTGTTTACCTTGTAGGGAAATTTATATATATGTATATATGTACACAGCACACATATATGGCATAATGTCCTATATATATAGTGATATAGTTTCCCTAGACACTCCAGTGATTCCCAACTGGATCTAACACTGGACAGCTAATGCAGCATTACTTGGTGTAGACAACCAACACTATACATGTAAAAATCGTTGTGGAAAGTACTTTTCTACTTTGGCAAGTACCGCTCTCATATGAGTGATTTCTGGAGTATTTATGATTGTGTTTTCTGTAGTCTCCTTCTATGACGTTAGGTTTTTGACCATAAGAGTACTTTATTGTTGCTCCAATCAAGTGAAAATTCCAACCTTGTGCCGTGTTGTGAATCTACTGACCTTTTTGAGTAGATAATATGCAAGAAGGTCTAAGTTGACGAATTATTTCTCCCGTGTAGGTATACTATACAGGACACGTTTTAATCCCAGGATATTTTCCTTAAGGAAAAATGGGACATTTACGCCTGATTTTACGGCTAATACTGAACAGGGGATTACAGTCTGTTGCCCTCACAAGTAGGCTAGCATACATATTGTTCACGTTAGTTGTTCTTGAAATTTACTAGTTTCTCCAGCTCAGCGTGGCAGAATACTGATATGGTGCTGGGCTGAAATAAGGCAGCACTTAATTACTACATGATCAGTACACATTCATCACCTTTTGTTTCTGAATAAGAAACCATCAGTTGTTGGGGATATCCATTTCATTTAGCCATATGGTCTAGAAGATATAACTGGATAGAATGCAGAAGACAGGTACAACTGTTAACTTTTGTATTGCTTTGTACATTAAATCAAGCATCAAATTAGTTTTGAGAGAATAAATATTTGTTGTTCTAGGAGTGAAGCAGTATTACACCGTCTCATAGCAGACTAAACTTGAAAATAACCAGTGTGGTGCAGACTAACGGGCTCCAACATCCTACTATTATTTGATATTTCCAAGAGACTTATAATGAGCGCTGACGTTTTTTTATTTAGTGCCTTCCAGCCTTCTTCAAACAGATTGCGCCAGATTATGGGCTGTTCACATAACACTGAAAAAACAACAAAAATTAAACAAACAAAAATTGTCAGAACGTTTGTGTACTCATGATACGCAAGATAAAATTTCTAGCTTTTTGGTATTGCCTCAAAAGCAGCTTTGGTAGCGGAACTGTAACTTATCATAACTTGAACGAGTTATGCAAAAGTAGCTGACGGTTCGTTATGAAAAATCATTTCACATGAGAAGATTACCAGGTACCAAATCGGTCTCATGACCTAGTAAACGTAAACTTGTCCCGTGGAATGAAACGGTATGTGAATGGAATGTGAAACCGCATCAAACTGAAAACTTGCAACAAGGGCAAGAGGCGAATTAACCCATCCATGGAAACTGTACGGCAAGGTTAGAATTATTTTACTGCGTATTAATAGAGGCAAGAAGTTTTCAAATCAAATTGTCGTGGTTACAAAAAGTTTATTCAGAAACTCATTCTTTCAGAGCCTAAACGCTGGCTGGTTTGGTAACATTTGGAGCTTGATGACTTCTAATGCATGTTGGGTTTTATCACATTTATTTGTATCATACAAAGAGATAATTGAATTCTGGGTTTTGATAGTGTGCATATTTATCAGTTACGTGGGAAACTGTTATCATGTTTGATTTACAGGCTTTCATTTGCCTCTGTTTTAAGCTACCTATCGAGGGAATGCGCAACATCAAATACTTTTGGAATACGAAGCTGATTTTAGGATTAAATGCTCAAATTTTGCATCACAAAAGAGGTATGTTGGCACCACTGAGGCAGCGCTTACAGAAAACCATCCACAAAAATGCTAGTCCAACAGTAAGTTTATTGAGTGCCTACCTGTGTGTGGGTTGAAACAAAGATGAATAATTGATCTATCTGAAAATAATTTGCATGCATGTATGTTATGGTGCAGGATTATACTTCTGCTTTCATTGTGTTTACGTGCGTATTGACAATGAAGGCAATCTAATAAATTAATCCAGGCCTCATATGTCGATCTACGCAAACAATGCAGTCAAACTAAGCAATCCATCCGAAAATCACTCGGGATCAGACACCCGTCCGCGTTCGATAGACTGAAAGCTTAACCATGTCGACCAAGCTGGTGGTAGACGTAGACCATTTGTTTCACAAAACATATAGCCCTTTATTGTTTTCGATTTCTACGATGTCACTTATTGGATAGACATAGATTTATTCTCGATGAATATTTTCGGCGTCTCGTTTGGACACTAGTTCCAGTAAGTTTGTTTATGCTTTGTAGGGGAAAGATCATGTGGATATATAGTGTGCTGAGGAGAACACACTAGTGTGATATTCTTTGTTGAGAGACAAATGTGGGCAATGTTCGTGATGGCTGAGTTCCCACTACGTTGTGAGGTAGTGCAATTAAACGAGAGGACTTGGGTTCTAGTCTAGCCCGCAGATTGCTTTGTAGTTCACGTTGCACGCGGTTGGTTCCATATTAGATTTTTTTGCATATCCCTGTGTCCTACACATTAGTAAAACACCGAACTCATCAGCTACACTTTATTAGATGATTCAATCCGTGGGACACAATAGGAATGAATGAAGTTTGAGGATCAGTTGGGCAGTGGTGTAGGGAGGCTAGCTGTAACAGACCTGAGATAGCGCCGACGTAGACCCATTTGAAAGAAAACTCACTTACTGGATTTGATGTTCTTACAAGAACTTTGTTTGATATGAAACTGGGTTCGTAGTCAGGATCCTCTTGATCTTCCAGGAAGAGACTGCAGCTTACCCTGTTGTGACAGTTTATGTTCCTCCACGACCAGTTGAGCTACTCTGGGGTTACTGGGGCAACACTCATAGTCTGTTATACAAGGTAGGTCATTGTTTAGAGGTCTGAATAATACACTTTCCTGACCATCTAGGTTTGGGGGTTAGACCCGCGTGGCAACTTGTTCCTTATAAATAGCGATGCGCTCTCACCTATTACCAAACACAGGTGGTTTGCGGTCGGACTATTGAGCCAGATGTTTTGGTGGAGGACCCTAATCTTCCTCCTGTTCAAGTGCGCACACCCCGAAAGTATCCCAGCTAACTTACAAACACGATGCTCAGACAAACAATACTCTCACGCCTCATCGGCCGTTGCTTGGTGGCATCAGTCGGTATGCCCTACTTGCTGAGTACAGCAGACCAGGGAAGCAAAAACAGGCTACTGCTGACGCCTTCATTTATTTCAACTACTTTCTCCTCCTGGCAATAACTCTTTCGTTATAGGCCTAGTGTGAGAAACTAGTGTGTCTTGCTTCTGTTTTGGCGGCATCCTCTGCGCGTCAGCCGGTGCTGACCACAAAGGACATCTCAAAATCAGCCTTTCAGCCTCAACACCCAGTTTACCTGTTTGGTTTCAACGTTCGCATGCTTTAGCAAGTAGAAAAACGAGCTTCACTTTCTCTCACGCCAGGCTCGCCTAGAGTGAGAAACAAAAATTTAAGATACGAGCAAACTGGTTGAGCTAACTACTCCATCACTCTTTACTTGCCTCTGACCAAGATACTCTGGCGATCCAAAGGCTGCTGAGGCAGAATGTGTGGGGTTTGGTATCGTCTTACGTCACCGGGCGGAGGGATCTCTTTTTGACTGGATACCCGTTGACAGTCGTCCCTGTGATGCTCATCAACATCTATGAAAATTTCACAAGAGGAAAGTGGATTGCTGTCTGTTTGCCGTGTCTGCAATATGCTCGAACCGACTTTAATCCAGACACTATTAAATATAAGTTTTTTGACACCCTGTTGTGGTAAGCTAAAAGCTCAAATATCGTTGTGGTTGCCAGAGTTATGAATGCAAAAACGGACAGGCTTAGCGCATCTGAGACTTCATTGGGTGAAGTTGACTCTGTACTTACGGACACTGATGGACGATTGATTTAGGCTACATAATGTCCTGCAACAGCGTGTTTATCACAAACCCAAATCGATCACACTGCGATCAGTTACCGATGTCACGGATCAATAACTGACTAAAGGTCGCTCTGGAACACACTTGTGGATTCTGATTACGCGCTCATCCGTCATCGCTTTTCTCTTCACTTTTGAGGACCGAGTAAAGTGAGGACAAATAGTCCAGCAACTGAGAGGCTGGTAGATTCGGATTTTGGACGAAATTATCAGGATCGTCTTTTTGGGCTTCTTCCAACCACTCCGCCGTTGGGCTGGAACAAGATCACCACCTTTTCGCACAGCGCAGCGAGTTTTGCCTGTTGCACGGCACTACCAGGCTCACTAAAGCACTTGATATCGGGCAGAACAGTGGCGCTGTCTTCATCCGCAGACTAATATCCCAGTCAGTCCTTAACACAGTTTGACCAGATGAACTATTATACGTCAAGTTAAAGTGACCGTGGGCGCCGAGCGTGAAGCCTAGAAGGCGTGGAACATCAAGAAACCTGGAAATGCGGGAAGATTATTTCAGTTGATTCTTGCGACTGTTCTCCGGGAACCTTCCGTAAACCAAAGCATCAAGTATCGAAGTGGTGCGACCATCTTGAATAAAGAAGGCTGCCTCAACCTCTGGACCGTGCATTTGGAACAACAATTCTCATGGTCACACGATGCCACTCAGTTGGATCATGGAGCTAAGCTTGCATGATTAGCATTCAACCCAACTGCCCTGAAAAAGTACTACACCGTCGACATCCTGGTCCGGATAACCTCCAGCCTGTAATCTAAAAGATGCGGTTAAAATCTCCATTCGGTGCTTGTCCGACCGAAGTGCCTGCATTCATGGAAAAGAGACAGTAGAAAGAACTTATAGTGCCCGTTTTCAAAAAAAGGGTTCCGTATTAAGTACGAAAATCACATGTGTATTGGTTTGTTTCTAGTTGTAACGGGACTCTTTTTTGTCGTCGCCTTATGGTGACCCGCTGAGGACTGGCTGGAGAGCAGCAAGCGGGATTCCGGCCTGTAGAGTATTGCGCTGATCGTACCTAATACTCCGCAAGTGCTAAAACGTATAAATGACCCACAATTCTAGCAGTCTTGCATGTTCAAACGCATCTGACATGAGTGGCCTGCCTGTTCTTCATAACACACTTGCCCTCAAAAGTGTGTGAACATGATAAAATGATTGTATTCTCACAATTCCGGGTGTGTGAGCATATAAAGACAGCTCTCTAGGAGCTTTCTTACACAAAGTGGTGTCTGCTGGGTGTACTCACTTTGCATTTCTATTTATTTTTGTGATGGTCAAGATAATAATTTGAACGCTTGAAAGTATTCAGAACTCTGGGGTTAAAATAGCTGCCGAGAGAAACTCTATAGGTCTGGAATATTGAGACAATTTTTGCCTTCCAGGAGGAGGAAAAGTTGCAGATTGTTTGGGTGAAGTGACTAAAGTTTTCCTTTAACATAAGTTTCACCCCCACAAGTTTATGTTCATTTCTCCGGTCGTGAAGTCACTGAACATACTGCTCACAACCCAAACACACATTCAAAGTTGTCCAGTGTCTTACGTATTTTGGAATTCGTATTAGTTCAGTTTGTAGTATGACAGACGAAGTTAATATACGAATCCTCATTACTCGGGTAGAAAGATATTTTATCAATAATAAGTAGTGATAAAGTGTCCATAAATAGATTAATAGTAATAATCAAGAAGAATTCAATAATAATAAATTGAGACACCTATGGAGTCAGAGTGGTGCACCTCTAAATCTCATGGGGCGTGTGTATATGTACACAATACGCGCTGTTTGTTTGGGGCCGTAGGACATAGAGTGTTCAACCAGCTGGACTGTGACCTCTGCAAGTCTTTGAGAACCGTTGTCTCAATAACGAATATCACGTAGGTTGGTTTGGCAGAAGCCGTAACGAGACAATAAAAGGCGGATTTCTGTTTGCGCAACGGTGAATGAAGCTGCGTTGTTTAGGTCGTATATTGAGCATGCCGAGTCATCGTTTACCGAAGAGGATGCTGCTTACAGTGGTAGAAGCGAAGGAGTGGCCAACGTCTGACGCACAAGAGTGGTGTGAAAGTGATCACGAAATGACTGTATGCTCTCAGTGTGACGCACTTTCCAAATGAGAACCGCGTGATCTCCACTGTAACTGGTTGGAGACGCTGCAAGGTATTACGTTCCTTTTATCAGTTTCTATTTAGGTTATCTGGCGGGTGCCTGGTGATATAGGCACCTCGGAATATTTGTGGTATTCTAGCACTGCATCTTTTCCCATGCAATTTTATTCTTTTTTTCACGTTTAGGTTTTCAAACAAATTTTGGTTGTACCTTAGTGAAGTGTTAGCGTTGAACACTGTTGTGATTCATCCGACGATATGGATGAGGATTCTGCTTCTCCTTCTCTCTCCAAATTCTTGACTTTAAAGATCATTTTAACACCATCACTATTATAACTATTACTTTTTCAAAACAAGAAACACCCCCCGGGGACTAAGTGTAAAGGAGCATCGCTACGCTCCTCCCTACATTTTTTTGATTGCTGGCTCTGTTGTCTTAGACAACGCACTTTCATAAGCACTTCCGAAATAATTGCAAAGACTGCCAATTACAAGGCTACCACAATGCGGTCAAGATCCAGCCCCAATGTATTTGTTTTTGGTCACCCAAATTAATTAATTAAATTATCAGCGTGGTATCGCCCTAAGTTAAATCAATGCAAGACACTGTTTTTGTGAAAATTTGATTGTTTTTCTCACAAAGTTGGAAGATTGTCTGCTTCTTTAGACCAATCTCTGAATGCTTATGTTTTGAAGCTTGATCTGGCTCCTCCCGGAAAAGGCCACAAAAGCTAAACTAAATATCACTAGACCCCTTCAAAACCCAACAGTAGGAAATTTTAAAATCAGATTGTTCAAAGATATTTATGATAATCACCATCATAGTCAACAGCATAAGTGCCTGACATTGATGCTCCGCTGTCATAGAACAGTTAAGATTATGGAACGTGACTTCAGATAGACTGCTAGCGATTGATGCACTTAGGTGTGAATAAACACTAAATCGTGGGACTATCATACAACGAACTAGGAGGCTAAAGTATTCGCTTTAAATAAAATGGGCAGATAAATGTTGTAGGGACGACAGTGCTTAAATCTGTAGACCGTGCGAAATCCTTATGATGACCCTCCCCCAAACTTTAGAGCTTTTTTGGGGTGTCAGTGAAATGTAGTCGTTCTACCCAAGTGCGATGAACCGTTCAAGTACTGAGATAGTTAATCGACTTTTATGTTCAGTAAGTTAATGATGTTAAGCTAAGTAAATTTAAAACTAATCCGAAGCACGTTTGAACCGAGAACAAATAGGAACTGAATATTTTCACCCCGAGGCGTAGATTTAGACCTTTACCGGCATAGGTACAAAAATAAGATGTGTTTAGATATTTGGGATGCTTCAGTTTGGGTTGTTTCAGTCAGTTTGCCTCGTTTTTTAAGGACTAGTCACTAATATTCACGTTGAGTTGAGTGGATGTATAATTAAAGATCCGTTTGCACTAAACTTAGTTTGTTATGACGATTTTGCATTTTTGATACGAATAGTGATGTCTTTTGTAAGACGATTCGGCAATCGATATGGCGAATTTTCATAAGCGTTTTGAGACCCGCATTCCATGAGCACATGTTGATACACTACATCACTGCCCTGGAAACACAAATTGGCTGTGTGTGTGTGTGTACAAGTTCTGTTGTTTCTATTTTGTATGTTTTGTCCAATTTCTTTCCTTGTTCGAAATATACTTCACTTTACGAGACTCTCCGAATCCAGATGAAGCAAACATTATTGCATTTCAGTGGGTATGCAACTTGCATGTGTCAATTTCTGGCTCTTGTGGGCGCTGTAGTACCTGATACAATTTCTATTGTAATCTTTGTGAGTTTTGATAAACTGTCATGCCTGACTCATTGAAATTCAAGTCATGGGTATCTCTCCTGCTATGAAGAATGTCCTAAGGTGCGCTATCTTCGGAGATCTAGCCTCAAGTAGTTCCTGTTATGTACATCTTAGGCTCACTTTCTTAAATATACCAAAGTAAACTGTTTGTTCAAGAAACAAAAGCTCTATCCTCGAATTTTAGGGCTTGCGCACTGTGCATTCTCATAACTGACGGGATTTTCCTCACGCCAATCTCTGTGCACAAGCTTATCAACTCAAAGCATTAGAACATCGCCCGCAGCTTGCCTACTGGAGGATTCACAGAGGGAGCGAAAACCCTCTAGACTGGCCACGTTATTCTCTGAATGTGCATCGTACGCTCTGCTTACTTCGTGTATTCAGCTTAAGGAAAAACTATTAACAGATTTACCTAGTGCAGTCACTACCTGGTTTGACAGCCTTTCAAACACACAACAGTTTTGTTCTCATTGGTCTATTTTGTTTACTTTGAAGGAGAGTCTGGCAAGTAAGTCAACAGATTTGGGATGGTTTAATTTATCTTTAACCACTTCACCATTCAACCAGTTAGCGGTTTGCATGAATGCTTTTCGCTGCTCATTTAGCCTTAGGACAAAAACTTATAAACGAGATATTCAGTTGGGTTCCAGGTAAGCCTCCCGTGAAACCAAATTTGTATGCAAATGAGTGTAGTCCGCTAAGAACTTCATGGTTTAGCTTACTTCAAAACCCTTTGCCATAATGGGCATTTCTACTGATCGATCGCAAGACGTGTCAAGCCTTAAATTTTAAGTTTGTTTCATCTTAGGCAACATCCCCAGTGTGCAATAACAGGTGCGTGATAAAACCCTGGATTATCCCACTTAGAATGTATTTAAACATTCTCTGACGGGCCGCGTAGTTCTCCTTCAGCCCAAAACACTCATAATCCAATATGTGCATTGTACAGCAGCGGGTGAGTTAGTTGTCTGTTTATTAACAGACAACAAACAGTATGTAAATTTATCAAATAACCTTCGTGGCACCCTACAGCTTATATTGTGCCATAAAACAAATCGATTTATGGATCTGTATCTTGGAAATTTGATAAGTTACACATACAAAATTCGGTAGGATGTAAGCGCCGAATTTCGCCTTAAGTGGGATTGAAAAATCAATGTGGATAGTGAGGCTCACACATCTGTCTGATCACGTAGCGCGCGATTGACTTTGCTCCTTTATGCATTCGCATGCTCCAATCGACGTAGAAAAACGACATTAAATAAAATGGTTCACATTTGATGTAGCACGTGGTCTTCAAAATATGGTGTCTCACCGACACTTAGGGACTAGACACTGGCAAGTGCTCCAGCTTTCTTTTCATTTTTTGTTAAAAACGCATGCAACGGGCTCAACGCCTTACATAGACGTGTATTTGCTTGGACATGTGTGAGTTTGATCAGCGCGACCGCAACTCGGAGTTGTGTACTTTTAAAGTACAAAAAGCTGTAGAGCTTTCAGCCCTGCAGAATTCCAGTTCTGACGTCCAGCTCACCCTTTTAACGACTCCGTATCTAAAAATCTCGAGTGAATTTGTGGAACTTATTTAAATACATTTACTTATGAGATGTTCTGAATACCGCTTATGCCACCGGCAACCGGTGCCCGAATGCTGAGTGTGGAATTACGAACGGAAGTAGTAGAAAATAAAGTAATGAGCTTCATAATATCCAAAAATGGAAAGTAGCACTCGCGAAAATTAAGATGTAATGAGATCCGTCAAGAGTCGCTGAAGGAATTTTTTGTTCTCTACTTTACCAAAAGTCACACAACACGAAACACCCAGTTTATCTTCTAAAACGTTTGCATCTCCTAGGTGTCACTGATGACCAGAAGCCAAAACTTGACAAGATATTTGGTATAAGCTGGTACAGTTGTTTCTGACTTCGTAACAGGTGAGCTACTCTTCAGGACTTGTGCTGAAGTGTTTGCTGGCGTACAAGGAAATAGGCGTGTTTTTATGGATAACTACTGTTGGAGCTAATCTTTCCCTGACACATGCATAATGCTGTCAAGCGTATTCTACACTACACTGCGCCATATTTTTAGTCTCAACTAGAGTCATTAACCCAAGAGCGCTGGAAAACTCCTCTGGATCTATTTCATTGCTTCGTAAGTGGCACATACAAGCTAGAATTTCAAGACATGCTGAATTTTAAATTTCGTTGAATGTAAGTCCACGCAATACAAATAAATTTACAGCAAACCAGTATCTCATAAAACGGTGTAAGCTCATCCGCTAATATACACATCAAAAAAATGTCAGTGTGCTATTATTTACGGACATCTGAAACACATTTCCTATTCTACTTCGTTTTTTATCATTATTGCTGCAGAACGTCAGCACTAAGGTACTAGCGTACTTGAATTCTTGTGGAGTGATTATGTGGACGAAGAGATTATACTCGTTTGCGTATTGAATTTTTTCTCAAAAATCTGTGTTGGCCCTGAGATACCTGATACCCGAGAAAGCAAAGTAGAGAAAGTAAAGCAAAGAATGTAAAGTAAAAGAGATCCGAAAATGCAAGTAATTCATTACTATATATATCAACAAGCGCATTCGAATGCATATAAATGGCAAATAGCGAGTATCTGTTCCACACTACGGGTTCTGGATTTGAAACAACCCTGCGGCACGATAATGATCATGCTGACTGGAAAAATTGGAGGTCCCCGTTCCAAAATGAGCTGCTTCTCGACACAGTACAACCCATTCACTAGTGGCAGATGTGCTTCACGATTAAATTGTGCTGTTCCTTTGGGACACGCAATCGACATTCCCTAATAATTTACGTTTCTCAAAGTAGTCATTCATTACGATACCAAATTCTAGTGAAGTTGTTAGTACAACCCATACGGCAAACTCCACTTTTGGCAAGTGGAGAGGGTGGTCTGTCGAGTTAACCCCACAAGTGCTCGGGTAAACGTGAGTAGTGATGTTTTTTGAAGCCATGTAAGTTAACTAATCGCTCATGCAATTTGACGGATTTGTTGTCCGGGGAAATCCTCCGATAAAACACCACAGACACCAAAATGAGGGACAAGATCAAGTTTTTTAAAAGTGTTTTTGGGGTACTCGCGTCATGGGAACGTTTGTAAGAGCTTGGTTGCGGAATATGCTGTGGTTAACACTGCAAGAATATTAAGTTGGACCAGTCAAACGCGAGCTTTCGCTTGCTCCTTTGCATTTAACAACAGTTTTGTTGTTTTATTGAAGCTATGCAAGACATCCGGGCAAGAAGTGTGCAAAAATTTAGCAAAAATGACGTAGGATATTTTAATTATCCGGATGGAAGACACTGTTCTTAAATATAGCCAAAAACTCCCTGATACCCATTGACCGGTTTTACCCTTATCGCAGGTCAAACGTGACACACTGCTACGAAAACTAAGGGGTACTCCAAAAGCACGTGTTGGACGAACACAGGCAGCATAGTCTCAAATGATCATTGGAAATATGCAACACACATGACTGGGTTTGCCTGTCTCTTTCTACTGACATGATCTTAATTTACCAAGTCACTTATATGGGACAATAACATACCACATCCGTTGAACACAACAGAGTTTGCCAAAGATCCGAGGATTTGGTTTTGGCCCAAGTATTTCCACCAATTGGTTGTTAGCTGTGGATTAACATATTATTTTGGGCAAAAACAAAGCAAACGCCTTCAATTGTTCTTTAATGAAATATTCGCTTTTAAAAGTAAATGGCCTAATAAGAATAATGAGGTACACGTTTTAGCATTCGCTACCGTAAAGCAGTTGGTGAAACAGGTTGCAGAAGCGTTGGCAGACTGAACGATACTGGAGAACATTGTTACAACAGACAACATCGGAAAACTGACTGTTTTTATTGGGTCGAAGTCTACGCTACCTATCTAATCAAAGAAGCCTACTCCAGTAAGGTCAACTCTCAGTCAAAACGCATCAGTTATCTTAAGATATACAATCACCAACCCGTTGTATCAGAGCAGTTTCAGGATTGAAAACGTATAGATGCTCACTAATTTTAGAAAGCAAACCCCAGGGACTGTCAGTTGGCTGGAAATTAATCGGTATCAACATAAATTTGAATCATAGTCAATCTATCTCGGGTACTTTACTACTGTAATGAAATTTTTTCCTACTATATCATTTATTATAGAAGAGTAACAAGATATTTTCGGGCATCGTGCACATTCGAGAAGAGTTCGGGATCCGCAAAACTCTTCTAGGACAAAGTCAATTATTATCACCAGAAGTGCAGACTGTAACCACGGACTGCAGGCTACTGTCGTATAATTGGCTACTTCAGTAGTTTCACAACCGTGGATTAAATGGTGATATCAAAAGTTTCTTCTCTAAGTTTTACGGACTTATTTTTTAGGGCTATCAGAAATTCGCAAACGCACACTTTCTATCCATTTGAAGCAATCACTGCAACCAACAGACCAAAAGTGTCCATTCTGAGTGATTTTCACCTTCGTGGGATGGGATTGATTAAAATCTGATGTAAAAATCTGACTTAAACATAGTCTGCGAAACTGCCAATTAACGATTCCGTGAGCAGCCTGCCTGTCCATTACAAAAGTCTGGCATTGTTTTATTTGAGCACGCTTCCCTCAAATTCCAAGCTGATATCCAACAAAAACCATCATAGTTTTTGAACTCGATATGCACAATCTGAATTAGGCGTTGCGTAAAATAAGCAAGGTATAAAGCAGAACACTCAAGCATGCCAGATTTGTCACAGCTTATGCCTATTGATCTAGGTGATATCCGAAAACACTTTAAACCAATCAACTGCATCAAAATGTTTTAGAGAATTTAATTCAACAACAACACTGAGTACCTCTAGTGGTTTGGCCTCATAACGTTTCCAATCTCAGAAAACATAGATTAATTAATCTATAATCGTGTATAGACAGTTCTCTAGTTCTCGTGGGTGAGTGTAGTTTACAGAATGTAAATTGCTGGATAACCGTAAATGTGAAAAAAATCTGACGGAATTTCGGTTTCTGCTGTTTTCGTCGTGAAGCGGTAAATGTACTTCTCAAGATTTAGTTATGCCTCAAGAAGGTTGCATAAACATCATCATCATCAACATCAGAGGGAAGAACATCACTTTAAGCAGGTGTTTCACTGCCGTGCAACATTTAAGTTTATTTGACTATATTTTGAAGTTTAAGAGTGAAGAGAAGAGAAGAAGAATGAGTGAGGGAGAGGACCTAGTGCTGGACCATTTCAAGTATTCTGAGGCGCCTACATATTGAATCGCTCAAGCAGAAAATCAGGAAAGATACTGACTGCACGAATGCCACTGATATCGATCAGCCACCATTTTCTGCATCGCCTTCAGCCAAGCACAGGTGGGGTCGAAGGGGGGGGGCTATCCTAGAAGACGTACAACAACACAAACAACCAAACTCTCTTTAATCCCTTTCAAGCTCTTCTGCCAAGTCATACGCTGCCTACTACGTGGTTTGCGCCATTCTAAAGGAGGAAAGGAGAACAACACTGTTCTCGGTAGATGGTGTTTTAGCATGCGTAGCACATGACCAATCCATCGCAGTCGATGGTAGTGGATATTTTTTTACAACCAAAGTACCTGCTGCACTACCAAATACCCGTTTTTTAATCCCCGCGTTAGTGATACGTTGATGCCATCCGACTCTAGCAACGCTTCTGGGGCATCAATGTTCAAAACCCTGAAGAGGCCTCACAGAGGACACCTATAGTAGTCATACAACACAGCTCTTAATGCAGCCTGGTACACACTAACCTTAAGACCAAGGGACATACGCTTTTGAGGCCACAAGTGACGTAAATGAGCAAATACGACTCGGATCTTTGGAACCCTTTTACCGACCTTATCAGACACAATTCCGTCAGAGCTAATAAAAATTTGAGGTATTTAAAGTTTTCCACGAACTCCAGTGGTTCTTCTTGAGTTGTAAGGGATTTGTTCGAAGGTTGTACATTCAGAAGCATGAATTTGCATTTTGAATGAGCAGGGCACACGCCGAAAAACGGTCTAACAGTGGTCAGTCTATTTAACATGGGTTGCTCAAAGAGGAGGGCGATGTCATTCACGTAATCCAGATTGACAAGGTTCTCCCCAGAAACACTCTGAATTTCAGGATTATGATGATGTTCCAGCGTGTCCCTCATCACTTCATTGATGACGAAGTTGAACGATGTTGAACGAAGTTGAACGTGCAAACGCAAAGTGTTTGATTTGCTGGAAAACGGAGGTTTCTTCGAGCAGAATCACGACCGCTTCTGTTGTCTCAGGTCTTTGTTGGCGAATAATCTTTGGAAAAATTTTTCAGTACTCGGTAAATTACGCCAGCTGATTCGACCCAACTGACCCACCGGGCACTACGGGTGAGGTAGCGGGTGGTACCCATTGTGTGACTGGTCATTCCATTTTTTGGGTAAGTGGACAAGTGCTCCTTTATTCTCTGAGACTGAAGCCGGTAGTTCAGCTCACAAAACTTGCAAAAGTTTACGTAACACTGGGCAGGTAACCACAGAGAAGTGGTAAACAAGGACTTTATCACTTAACAAGCGGCAACTGCTGGAATGCATCCATGGCTTCAGTTAACTTTGCCTGGTGCAATAGGACAGATCAAAGATAGTCTTCCGAGGGAATGCTGTTTTACTTGACAGCTGAGTCAATACGAGCTCCGTATACTTTTTCTTTTGCTTCAGGATGCTGGCCCAACTGGAACTGTATGAGTTGTTTGGGTCGAGCAACTCCAGCTCTTCTGCTGTTCGGTATCCAGTCTGTCATTTGGGCTGTGTGAGGTAAACATTCTTGAAGGCTTCTGTTTTAACCCCTATTGAAAAGCTGTGAAGACTGCTATTCCGGCTAAAATACATGAATCTTTGCTTTTCTTTGGAAGGACCAGCCTTACAAATAGCCAGAGCGAAATCTAGTTGTCAGAAGTCGTTTTTGAACTTCACTGGAAAAATGCAGCACGGCGTTTAAATTGTTTTCAGGCTTCAAAAATAGTACCTGATTCAGAGATAAAAATAAGCATCAAAGCAACCGGACCGATTGCAATTTGGATAGCCCCCACTTCCAAAAAATGGAGGGATGCAATATCTCGAACAGGCTCATCAACTGGAGTTCTTCACTAGTGGGCGCATGGGGCCCATGATTTTATGCTGATAGTATGGCAATCCTGTAGGGAATCTTAAACTAATTGCTCTAATTACCTGATGAGGCAAGATTGATGAGATCATTTACAAAATTTTCCTCTTCAACTAAGACTGGTTGTACCATACTTCGGGTGGCCAAGTGAATATTTTGTTGGTGACCATGATGGGACTTTTAGGTGGAAATGACAATGATACTTTTACGCACTTTAGATAACTGTGTTGTGAGAAAAATGAAATAAGTTAATGTAACTTCCTTTTCTGTGGCTGGTCACTTGGGCTAATTTATCATACGTTCACATAAAACTACTAGCATTTTTAAGTGAATTATTTATTACAGGCGTAACAAGAGGAAAACTGCAAACCGATCAATACGTCACAGCGTTATATTAATACCTGGTGGCAAAATGTCTATTATTGAGCTCAAGTTCAAAGGTTCTTTTGAACGCCTTGTTCGGAATTACCTTGTCGGATTCCGATGCTTTGTCAACAGATGACAGTCTCAATCGTACTGGTCATGACCGGTTCGGGAATCCTTGGAATAGTAAAAGTGAGGCACGTCCATGCTTTTTGTGCCATAAGAGCCACAATCACAAACGAGTAGGATTTGAGCCATCCAACACTCAAGTGTGTTCGCATACCAGATGAAGCCTGTTTGTGTTGTAAGACTTTAGCTTAATAGATAGTCAGTTCGACTTACATATTTCTGCTGATTTCACACATACAACGCCAAGTAAACGGTGAAAATGCTCTGCGGCTGTGTTCACGTGAATAGATCTGCTACAAAGTGACCAGCTGCAAGTCAATACGGATGTTAACAGATTTGATTATTCAAATGAAACCGGAAATCGTAGACACAAGTCAGCAATGATTTACTCCACAACGGGGGAAGTAGTCGAATTTTTCACTTCTGTACAGCTCATTAGCGCAGTAGATCACAACGAAAGCTCTATCGGTAAATTGGAATAATTCATATTAAGTGTGCTAGTAAAAAAATAAATTATGGTTCCCCCTGACGGGGAGTTAGTTTAGTTTCAATCTTTACCAGGATGTGGTAAAATGGTTCAATGTACATCCACTTTCTTGAGGATTGCCTTGTAGAAACTCCTTGGACATTGGTATAGCTGCTACCCAGGAGAAGAAGAGAGGAACTTTTCAGATGTGTGCTGGGCTCAGCACAAAATTAAGAGTTAAATATATTTGCTGCTTTGTACTGCACAGTGCTGTTAGAGTTAAAACGTAATTTCCTTCTCCTCTTATACAACACATTTTTTTACTAACCACAAAACAAACCGCTGGGAAAAACACTGGGTGTGACTAGCGATCTTTTTGTCTATGAAATCTGCGTGGTACAATATGCTCCCTGTCCACACTTTTCGCTTTATGCTTATTTAAAATTTTGAGGCGGATTTATAGATATATTTGACCTGAAAACAACATCTGCAAGCTCTTTGTATCGTCGTCTGGGAACTCACAAAACCCAAAACATTTCCCGCTGATGGACGAGAATTGCAGCTTTACACCGATGGATGAGTAAGAAAAACTTTTCAGCAGTTATTTGAACAACAGCCCAGTTAATTCGGAATAATCAAAGCTGATTATGCTGTTCGGATACATTTTGTTTGAACAACGTCACTTTCGGAAACCCCGTCACTCTGAGGGTTAAGCGGACAACAATTTTTTAATATTACCAACGGAAGTTGCGGCTAGGCCCAAGATTGTTAGACTAGTGTAGTGCTGCCAACAATGATGCGGTAGCAATAGAGAAATAGAAGGGAGGAAGTTGAATAACAAGCGGTATCCAGAAACTAATTGTTTGACCAAGTGATCTAGACTAAGCACTGCAGTATTCAGGCACCGGTTTAGCTAAGGATAAACCAAGGTCACAACTAAGTTGTACTTTGTCGTACCTTCCACTTATTTACGAGGTTTCATTAAGCTGAGTAACTCGATAATTCGTTTGATTCACTAAATGATAGCACGAGAGTCCTGGTTAGAGATCATCGATAGAGGAATGCCGAAATAAGTAGTAGGCACATAAAAGAGAAATTAGCTGGTCCAATACGGGAGGATGACGACCAACCCAAATTCTTTACAGCATGGAATTGTGTAGCTTGCTGCACACCGCTATCAACTAGGTAAAATGTGAATATGAAGAAAACTATCCTATTAGTGTGCATTTAAATATCGTGAGTATCCGATGAATGTTCCAAGCATATCAGTGTTCAGAACAAAACTTACGTAGGTCCACTGGTCAACCTTATTCCACATACAACAAAGTTTGCATCTTGTGGAGCGTTAAATGAAAGAAAGCAGCATCAAGTGATGACGGAAACCACAGATGTGGAAAAAGTAAACGGAATTCATAGCAGCTGGTTTTGCCGTGGGTGGGGGATCTATGATTATGTATCTAAATTATGTAGTAAATATACGACAGGCATTTATACGAGATGGAAAACTAACAGCTATTCCCCGCAAAAAAAGTAACTGACAATCTACTGTTTCAGCCTGTTCCAAGGAGTGAAGAAAAAGTAGAATTAGGCGTTTTGAAGGAAAATGGAGGTGAATAGACATGGAAACTTTGTATAATTCGATGTGAGGCTTTCAGATAACGCATTTCTAATGACGGATAAAAAAGACGTTACATGCCTTAGAATATGCAGAGAGAATGTAGCGTATGTCAGACCAGTTGCCCTTCTGTCCCTTTCGGGACGCCAGATCAAACTTATTGATAGTGGCAGTACCGATGCATGAAGGTATACTTTCAGGATTTGGAATCTGTTAGTTGACCCTGAGAAGTAAAAAAGGAGTAAAATTTGCCGGGTCTCTTGCTTCCTCACATTTAACAGGAAATTTTACGGAGGAAAGAAACGGCAAGCAAACACAACTGAAATACTACTCACCTGGGCCGGTCAGTCCCATGCGCATCTTCTCTGGTTTAGATTTCCATCATACAATAAAGCCCAGCTTGCACTTTCGAATCGAAACCTTAAAATTACTAGACCGACCTGTCGGCACTGTTTTCTGCTTTCTCTGCAACTACAATAGTTGATAGAGAAGCAGATTTGGGGACTGTGTCCAGCATCAACCTCTTCCAGTTCACTAAACGGAAGACAGTACCAAAACAGGAAACAGGAATGCCTGCACTCCTGATGCGATCCGCCTCCGCAAACATAGAAATATATTTCT